>NC_134829.1:2309883-2461696 GCF_004210375.1 Tachypleus tridentatus | reverse complement strand
TTACAAATCTTACATTGGTGAAGAACAAACAAGGAAGAGAACAAACAACAAACTGTACTGAGTGTAGAATATTGTTACAAATCTTACATTGGTGAAGAACAAACAAAGGAAGAGAACAAACAACAAACTGTACTGAGTGTAGAATATTGTTACAAATCTTACATTGGTGAAGAACAAACAAAGGAAGAGAACAAACAACAAACTGTACTGAGTGTAGAATATTGTTACAAATCTTACATTGGTGAAGAACAAACAAAGGAAGAGAACAAACAACAAACTGTACTGAGTGTAGAATATTGTTACAAATCTTACATTGGTGAAGAACAAACAAAGGAAGAGAACAAACTGTACTGAGTGTAGAATATTGTTACAAATCTTACATTGGTGAAGACCCACAAATAAGCAGAACAAACAACAAACTGTACTGAGTGTAGAATATTGTTACAAATCTTACATTGGTGAAAAACAAACAAATGAAGAGAACAAACAACAAACTGTACTGAGTGTAGAATATTGTTACAAATCTTACAATGGTGAAAAACAAACAAAGAAAAAGAACAAACAACAAACTGTACTGAGTGTAGAATATTGTTACAAATCTTACATTGGTGAAGACCCACAAATAAGCAGAACAAACAACAAACTGTACTGAGTGTAGAATATTGTTACAAATCTTACATTGGTGAAGAACAAACAAAGGAAGAGAACAAACAACAAACTGTACTGAGTGTAGAATATTGTTACAAATCTTACATTGGTGAAGAACAAACAAAGGAAGAGAACAAACAACAAACTGTACTGAGTGTAGAATATTGTTACAAATCTTACATTGGTGAAGAACAAACAAAGGAAGAGAACAAACAACAAACTGTACTGAGTGTAGAATATTGTTACAAATCTTACATTGGTGAAGAACAAACAAATAAGCAGAACAAACAACAAACTGTACTGAGTGTAGAATATTGTTACAAATCTTACACTGGTGAAGAACAAACAAAGGAAGAGAACAAACAACAAACTGTACTGAGTGTAGAATATTGTTACAAATCTTACATTGGTGAAGAACAAACAAAGGAAAGAGAACAAACAACAAACTGTACTGAGTGTAGAATATTGTTACAAATCTTACATTGGTGAAGAACAAACAAAGGAAGAGAACAAACAACAAACTGTACTGAGTGTAGAATATTGTTACAAATCTTACATTGGTGAAGAACAACAAATAAGAGAACAAACAACAAACTGTACTGAGTGTAGAATATTGTTACAAATCTTACATTGGTGAAGAACAAACAAAGGAAGAGAACAAACAACAAACTGTACTGAGTGTAGAATATTGTTACAAATCTTACATTGGTGAAGAACAAACAAAGGAAGAGAACAAACAACAAACTGTACTGAGTGTAGAATATTGTTACAAATCTTACATTGGTGAAGAACAAACAAAGGAAGAGAACAAACAACAAACTGTACTGAGTGTAGAATATTGTTACAAATCTTACATTGGTGAAGAACAACAAATAAAGAGAACAAACAACAAACTGTACTGAGTGTAGAATATTGTTACAAATCTTACATTGGTGAAGAACAAACAAAGGAAGAGAACAAACAACAAACTGTACTGAGTGTAGAATATTGTTACAAATCTTACATTGGTGAAGACCCACAAATAAGCAGAACAAACAACAAACTGTACTGAGTGTAGAATATTGTTACAAATCTTACATTGGTGAAGAACAAACAAAGGAAGAGAACAAACAACAAACTGTACTGAGTGTAGAATATTGTTACAAATCTTACATTGGTGAAGAACCACAAATAAGCAGAACAAACAACAAACTGTACTGAGTGTAGAATATTGTTACAAATCTTACATTGGTGAAGAACAAACAAATAAAGAGAACAAACAACAAACTGTACTGAGTGTAGAATATTGTTACAAATCTTACATTGGTGAAGAACAAACAAAGGAAGAGAACAAACAACAAACTGTACTGAGTGTAGAATATTGTTACAAATCTTACACTGGTGAAGAACAAACAAAGGAAGAGAACAAACAACAAACTGTACTGAGTGTAGAATATTGTTACAAATCTTACATTGGTGAAGACCCACAAATAAGAGAACAAACAACAAACTGTACTGAGTGTAGAATATTGTTACAAATCTTACATTGGTGAAGAACAAACAAATAAAGAGAACAAACAACAAACTGTACTGAGTGTAGAATATTGTTACAAATCTTACATTGGTGAAGAACAAACAAAGGAAGAGAACAAACAACAAACTGTACTGAGTGTAGAATATTGTTACAAATCTTACATTGGTGAAGAACAAACAAATAAAGAGAACAAACAACAAACTGTACTGAGTGTAGAATATTGTTACAAATCTTACATTGGTGAAGAACAAACAAAGGAAGAGAACAAACAACAAACTGTACTGAGTGTAGAATATTGTTACAAATCTTACATTGGTGAAGAACAAACAAATAAGCAGAACAAACAACAAACTGTACTGAGTGTAGAATATTGTTACAAATCTTACACTGGTGAAGAACAAACAAAGGAAGAGAACAAACAACAAACTGTACTGAGTGTAGAATATTGTTACAAATCTTACATTGGTGAAGAACAAACAAAGGAAGAGAACAAACAACAAACTGTACTGAGTGTAGAATATTGTTACAAATCTTACATTGGTGAAGAACAAACAAATAAGAGAACAAACAACAAACTGTACTGAGTGTAGAATATTGTTACAAATCTTACATTGGTGAAGAACAAACAAAGGAAGAGAACAAACAACAAACTGTACTGAGTGTAGAATATTGTTACAAATCTTACATTGGTGAAGACCAAAGGAAGAGAACAAACAAATAAGTTACAGAACAAACAACAAACTGTACTGAGTGTAGAATATTGTTACAAATCTTACATTGGTGAAGAACAAACAAAGGAAGAGAACAAACAACAAACTGTACTGAGTGTAGAATATTGTTACAAATCTTACATTGGTGAAGAACAAACAAATAAAGAGAACAAACAACAAACTGTACTGAGTGTAGAATATTGTTACAAATCTTACATTGGTGAAGAACAAACAAAGGAAGAGAACAAACAACAAACTGTACTGAGTGTAGAATATTGTTACAAATCTTACATTGGTGAAGAACAAACAAATAAGCAGAACAAACAACAAACTGTACTGAGTGTAGAATATTGTTACAAATCTTACATTGGTGAAGAACAAACAAAAGAAGAGAACAAACAACAAACTGTACTGAGTGTAGAATATTGTTACAAATCTTACACTGGTGAAGAACAAACAAAGGAAGAGAACAAACAACAAACTGTACTGAGTGTAGAATATTGTTACAAATCTTACACTGGTGAAGAACAAACGAAGGAAGAAAAAAACAACAAACTGTAGTGAGTGTAGAATATTGTTACAAATCTTACACTGGTGAAGAACAAACAAAGGAAGAGAACAAACAACAAACTGTACTGAGTGTAGAATATTGTTACAAATCTTACATTGGTGAAGAACAAACAAATAAGAGAACAAACAACAAACTGTACTGAGTGTAGAATATTGTTACAAATCTTACATTGGTGAAAAAAAAACAAAGGAAGAGAACAAACAACAAACTGTACTGAGTGTAGAATATTGTTACAAATCTTACATTGGTGAAGACCAACAAATAAGCAGAACAAACAACAAACTGTACTGAGTGTAGAATATTGTTACAAATCTTACATTGGTGAAGAACAAACAAAGGAAGAGAACAAACAACAAACTGTACTGAGTGTAGAATATTGTTACAAATCTTACATTGGTGAAGAACAAACAAAGAAAGAGAACAAACAACAAACTGTACTGAGTGTAGAATATTGTTACAAATCTTACATTGGTGAAGAACAAACAAAGGAAGAGAACAAACAACAAACTGTACTGAGTGTAGAATATTGTTACAAATCTTACATTGGTGAAGAACAAGCAAAGGAAGAAAACAAACTGTACTGAGTGTAGAATATTGTTACAAATCTTACATTGGTGAAGAACAAACAAAGGAAGAGAACAAACAACAAACTGTACTGAGTGTAGAATATTGTTACAAATCTTACATTGGTGAAGACCACAAATAAGCAGAACAAACAACAAACTGTACTGAGTGTAGAATATTGTTACAAATCTTACATTGGTGAAGAACAAACAAAGGAAGAGAACAAACAACAAACTGTACTGAGTGTAGAATATTGTTACAAATCTTACATTGGTGAAGAACAAACAAAGGAAGAGAACAAACAACAAACTGTACTGAGTGTAGAATATTGTTACAAATCTTACATTGGTGAAGAACAAACAAAGGAAGAGAACAAACAACAAACTGTACTGAGTGTAGAATATTGTTACAAATCTTACATTGGTGAAGAACAAACAAATAAGAGAACAAACAACAAACTGTACTGAGTGTAGAATATTGTTACAAATCTTACATTGGTGAAGAACAAACAAAGGAAGAGAACAAACAACAAACTGTACTGAGTGTAGAATATTGTTACAAATCTTACATTGGTGAAGAACAAACAAAGGAAGAGAACAAACAACAAACTGTACTGAGTGTAGAATATTGTTACAAATCTTACATTGGTGAAGAACCAACAAATAAGCAGAACAAACAACAAACTGTACTGAGTGTAGAATATTGTTACAAATCTTACATTGGTGAAGAACAAACAAATAAGAGAACAAACAACAAACTGTACTGAGTGTAGAATATTGTTACAAATCTTACATTGGTGAAGAACAAACAAAGAAAGAGAACAAACAACAAACTGTACTGAGTGTAGAATATTGTTACAAATCTTACATTGGTGAAGAACAAACAAAGGAAGAGAACAAACAACAAACTGTACTGAGTGTAGAATATTGTTACAAATCTTACATTGGTGAAGAACAAACAAAGGAAGAGAACAAACAACAAACTGTACTGAGTGTAGAATATTGTTACAAATCTTACATTGGTGAAGAACAAACAAAGGAAGAGAACAAACAACAAACTGTACTGAGTGTAGAATATTGTTACAAATCTTACACTGGTGAAGAACAAACAAAGGAAGAGAACAAACAACAAACTGTACTGAGTGTAGAATATTGTTACAAATCTTACATTGGTGAAGACCCACAAATAAGCAGAACAAACAACAAACTGTACTAAGTGTAGAATATTGTTACAAATCTTACATTGGTGAAGAACAAACAAAGGAAAAGAACAAACAACAAACTGTACTGAGTGTAGAATATTGTTACAAATCTTACATTGGTGAAGAACAAACAAAGGAAGAGAACAAACAACAAACTGTACTGAGTGTAGAATATTGTTACAAATCTTACATTGGTGAAGAACAAACAAATAAGCAGAACAAACAACAAACTGTACTGAGTGTAGAATATTGTTACAAATCTTACATTGGTGAAGAACAAACAAAGGAAGAGAACAAACAACAAACTGTACTGAGTGTAGAATATTGTTACAAATCTTACATTGGTGAAGACCCACAAATAAGCAGAACAAACAACAAACTGTACTGAGTGTAGAATATTGTTACAAATCTTACATTGGTGAAGAACAAACAAAGGAAGAGAACAAACAACAAACTGTACTGAGTGTAGAATATTGTTACAAATCTTACATTGGTGAAGAACAAACAAATAAGAGAACAAACAACAAACTGTACTGAGTGTAGAATATTGTTACAAATCTTACATTGGTGAAGAACAAACAAAGGAAGAGAACAAACAACAAACTGTACTGAGTGTAGAATATTGTTACAAATCTTACATTGGTGAAGAACAAACAAAGGAAGAGAACAAACAACAAACTGTACTGAGTGTAGAATATTGTTACAAATCTTACATTGGTGAAGAACAAACAAATAAAGAGAACAAACAACAAACTGTACTGAGTGTAGAATATTGTTACAAATCTTACATTGGTGAAGAACAAACAAAGGAAGAGAACAAACAACAAACTGTACTGAGTGTAGAATATTGTTACAAATCTTACATTGGTGAAGAACAAACAAAGGAAGAGAACAAACAACAAACTGTACTGAGTGTAGAATATTGTTACAAATCTTACATTGGTGAAGAACAACAAATAAGCAGAACAAACAACAAACTGTACTGAGTGTAGAATATTGTTACAAATCTTACATTGGTGAAGAACAAACAAAGGAAGAGAACAAACAACAAACTGTACTGAGTGTAGAATATTGTTACAAATCTTACATTGGTGAAGAACAAACAAAGGAAGAGAACAAACAACAAACTGTACTGAGTGTAGAATATTGTTACAAATCTTACATTGGTGAAGAACAAACAAATAAGCAGAACAAACAACAAACTGTACTGAGTGTAGAATATTGTTACAAATCTTACATTGGTGAAGAACAAACAAAGGAAGAGAACAAACAACAAACTGTACTGAGTGTAGAATATTGTTACAAATCTTACATTGGTGAAGAACAAACAAAGGAAGAGAACAAACAACAAACTGTACTGAGTGTAGAATATTGTTACAAATCTTACATTGGTGAAGACCCACAAATAAGCAGAACAAACAACAAACTGTACTGAGTGTAGAATATTGTTACAAATCTTACATTGGTGAAGAACAAACAAAGGAAGAGAACAAACAACAAACTGTACTGAGTGTAGAATATTGTTACAAATCTTACATTGGTGAAGAACAAACAAAGGAAGAGAACAAACAACAAACTGTACTGAGTGTAGAATATTGTTACAAATCTTACATTGGTGAAGAACAAACAAAGGAAGAGAACAAACAACAAACTGTACTGAGTGTAGAATATTGTTACAAATCTTACATTGGTGAAGACCCACAAATAAGCAGAACAAACAACAAACTGTACTGAGTGTAGAATATTGTTACAAATCTTACACTGGTGAAGAACAAACAAATAAAGAGAACAAACAACAAACTGTACTGAGTGTAGAATATTGTTACAAATCTTACATTGGTGAAGAACAAACAAATAAAGAGAACAAACAACAAACTGTACTGAGTGTAGAATATTGTTACAAATCTTACATTGGTGAAGACCAAACAAATAAGCAGAACAAACAACAAACTGTACTGAGTGTAGAATATTGTTACAAATCTTACATTGGTGAAGAACAAACAAAGGAAGAGAACAAACAACAAACTGTACTGAGTGTAGAATATTGTTACAAATCTTACATTGGTGAAGAACAAACAAAGGAAGAGAACAAACAACAAACTGTACTGAGTGTAGAATATTGTTACAAATCTTACATTGGTGAAGAACAAACAAAGGAAGAGAACAAACAACAAACTGTACTGAGTGTAGAATATTGTTACAAATCTTACATTGGTGAAGAACAAACAAAGGAAGAGAACAAACAACAAACTGTACTGAGTGTAGAATATTGTTACAAATCTTACATTGGTGAAGAACAAACAAAGGAAGAGAACAAACAACAAACTGTACTGAGTGTAGAATATTGTTACAAATCTTACATTGGTGAAGAACAAACAAATAAAGAGAACAAACAACAAACTGTACTGAGTGTAGAATATTGTTACAAATCTTACATTGGTGAAGAACAAACAAAGGAAGAGAACAAACAACAAACTGTACTGAGTGTAGAATATTGTTACAAATCTTACATTGGTGAAGAACAAACAAAGGAAGAGAACAAACAACAAACTGTACTGAGTGTAGAATATTGTTACAAATCTTACATTGGTGAAGAACCACAAATAAGCAGAACAAACAACAAACTGTACTGAGTGTAGAATATTGTTACAAATCTTACATTGGTGAAGAACAAACAAAGGAAGAGAACAAACAACAAACTGTACTGAGTGTAGAATATTGTTACAAATCTTACATTGGTGAAGAACAAACAAATAAGCAGAACAAACAACAAACTGTACTGAGTGTAGAATATTGTTACAAATCTTACATTGGTGAAGAACAAACAAAGGAAGAGAACAAACAACAAACTGTACTGAGTGTAGAATATTGTTACAAATCTTACATTGGTGAAGACCCACAAATAAGCAGAACAAACAACAAACTGTACTGAGTGTAGAATATTGTTACAAATCTTACATTGGTGAAGAACAAACAAAGGAAGAGAACAAACAACAAACTGTACTGAGTGTAGAATATTGTTACAAATCTTACATTGGTGAAGAACAAACAAATAAGAGAACAAACAACAAACTGTACTGAGTGTAGAATATTGTTACAAATCTTACATTGGTGAAGAACAAACAAAGGAAGAGAACAAACAACAAACTGTACTGAGTGTAGAATATTGTTACAAATCTTACATTGGTGAAGAACAAACAAAGGAAGAGAACAAACAACAAACTGTACTGAGTGTAGAATATTGTTACAAATCTTACATTGGTGAAGAACAAACAAAGGAAGAGAACAAACAACAAACTGTACTGAGTGTAGAATATTGTTACAAATCTTACATTGGTGAAGACCCACAAATAAGCAGAACAAACAACAAACTGTACTGAGTGTAGAATATTGTTACAAATCTTACATTGGTGAAGAACAAATAAGCAAACAAACAACAAACTGTACTGAGTGTAGAATATTGTTACAAATCTTACAAAGAACAAACAAAGGAAGAGAACAAACAACAAACTGTACTGAGTGTAGAATATTGTTACAAATCTTACATTGGTGAAGAACAAACAAAGGAAGAGAACAAACAACATACTGTACTGAGTGTAAAATATTGTTACAAATCTTAAACTGGTGAAGAACATACAACAAATTGTAGTGAGTGTAGAATATTGTTACAAATCTTACATTGGTGAAGAACAAACAAAGGAAGAGAACAAACAACAAACTGTACTGAGTGTAGAATATTGTTACAAATCTTACATTGGTGAAGACCCACAAATAAGCAGAACAAACAACAAACTGTACTGAGTGTAGAATATTGTTACAAATCTTACATTGGTGAAGAACAAACAAAGGAAGAGAACAAACAACAAACTGTACTGAGTGTAGAATATTGTTACAAATCTTACATTGGTGAAGAACAAACAAAGGAAGAGAACAAACAACAAACTGTACTGAGTGTAGAATATTGTTACAAATCTTACATTGGTGAAGAACAAACAAAAACTGGAAGAGAACAAACAACAAACTGTACTGAGTGTAGAATATTGTTACAAATCATACATTGGTGAAGAACAAACAAAAAAGCAGAACAAACAACAAACTGTACTGAGTGTAAAATATTGTTACAAATCTTACATTGGTGAAGAACAAACAAAGGAAGAGAACAAACAACAAACTGTACTGAGTGTAGAATATTGTTACAAATCTTACACTGGTGAAGAACAAACAAAGGAAGAGAACAAACAACAAACTGTACTGAGTGTAGAATATTGTTACAAATCTTACATTGGTGAAGACCCACAAATAAGCAGAACAAACAACAAACTGTACTGAGTGTAGAATATTGTTACCAATCTTACATTGGTGAAGAACAAACAAAGGAAGAGAACAAACAACAAAAACTGTACTGAGTGTAGAATATTGTTACAAATCTTACATTGGTGAAGAACAAAAAAAGAGAACAAACAACAAACTGTACTGAGTGTAGAATATTGTTACAAATCTTACATTGGTGAAGAAGAAACAAAGGAAGAGAACAAACAACAAAATTTACCGAGTGTAGAATATCGTTACAAATCTTACAGTGGTGAAGAACAAACAAAGGAAGAGAACAAACAACAAACTGTACTGAATGTAGAATATTGTTTCAAATCTTACATTGGTGAAGAACAAACAAATAAGAGAACAAACAACAAACTGTACTGAGTGTAGAATATTGTTACAAATCTTACATTGGTGAAGAACAAACAAAGGAAGAGAACAAACAACAAACTGTACTGAGTGTAGAATATTGTTACAAATCTTACATTGGTGAAGAACAAACAAAGGAAGAGAACAAACAACAAACTGTACTGAGTGTAGAATATTGTTACAAATCTTACATTGGTGAAGACCCACAAATAAGCAGAACAAACAACAAACTGTACTGAGTGTAGAATATTGTTAGAAATCTTACATTGGTGAAGAACAAACAAAGGAAGAGAACAAACAACAAACTGTACTGAGTGTAGAATATTGTTACAAATCTTACATTGGTGAAGAACAAACAAAGGAAGAGAACAAACAACAAACTGTACTGAGTGTAGAATATTGTTACAAATCTTACATTGGTGAAGAACAAACAAATAAGAGAACAAACAACAAACTGTACTGAGTGTAGAATATTGTTACAAATCTTACATTGGTGAAGAACAAACAAAGGAAGAGAACAAACAACAAACTGTACTGAGTGTAGAATATTGTTACAAATCTTACATTGGTGAAGAACAAACAAAGGAAGAGAACAAACAACAAACTGTACTGAGTGTAGAATATTGTTACAAATCTTACATTGGTGAAGAACAAACAAATAAGGTGAAGAACAGAACAAACAACAAACTGTACTGAGTGTAGAATATTGTTACAAATCTTACATTGGTGAAGAACAAACAAATAAGAGAACAAACAACAAACTGTACTGAGTGTAGAATATTGTTACAAATCTTACATTGGTGAAGAACAAACAAAGGAAGAGAACAAACAACAAACTGTACTGAGTGTAGAATATTGTTACAAATCTTACATTGGTGAAGAACAAACAAAGGAAGAGAACAAACAACAAACTGTACTGAGTGTAGAATATTGTTACAAATCTTACATTGGTGAAGAACAAACAAAGGAAGAGAACAAACAACAAACTGTACTGAGTGTAGAATATTGTTACAAATCTTACATTGGTGAAGAACAAACAAAGGAAGAGAACAAACAACAAACTGTACTGAGTGTAGAATATTGTTACAAATCTTACATTGGTGAAGAACAAACAAATAAGAGAACAAACAACAAACTGTACTGAGTGTAGAATATTGTTACAAATCTTACATTGGTGAAGAACAAAATAAGAGAACAAACAACAAACTGTACTGAGTGTAGAATATTGTTACAAATCTTACATTGGTGAAGAACAAACAAAGTACTGAAGAATATTGACAAATCAAACAACAAACTGTACTGAGTGTAGAATATTGTTACAAATCTTACATTGGTGAAGAACAACAAATAAGCAGAACAAACAACAAACTGTACTGAGTGTAGAATATTGTTACAAATCTTACATTGGTGAAGACCCACAAATAAGCAGAACAAACAACAAACTGTACTGAGTGTAGAATATTGTTACAAATCTTACACTGGTGAAGAACAAACAAAGGAAGAGAACAAACAACAAACTGTACTGAGTGTAGAATATTGTTACAAATCTTACATTGGTGAAGACCCACAAATAAGCAGAACAAACAACAAACTGTACTGAGTGTAGAATATTGTTACAAATCTTACATTGGTGAAAAACAAACAAAGGAAGAGAACAAACAACAAACTGTACTGAGTGTAGAATATTGTTACAAATCTTACATTGGTGAAGAACAAACAAAGGAAGAGAACAAACAACAAACTGTACTGAGTGTAGAATATTGTTACAAATCTTACATTGGTGAAGAACAAACAAAGGAAGAGAACAAACAACAAACTGTACTGAGTGTAGAATATTGTTACAAATCTTACATTGGTGAAGAACAAACAAAGGAAGAGAACAAACAACAAACTGTACTGAGTGTAGAATATTGTTACAAATCTTACATTGGTGAAGAACAAAAATAAGAGAACAAACAACAAACTGTACTGAGTGTAGAATATTGTTACAAATCTTACAAAGAACAAAAAAGGAAGAGAACAAACAACAAACTGTACTGAGTGTAGAATATTGTTACAAATCTTACATTGGTGAAGAACAAACAAAGGAAGAGAACAAACAACAAACTGTACTGAGTGTAGAATATTGTTACAAATCTTACATTGGTGAAGAACAACAAATAAGCAGAACAAACAACAAACTGTACTGAGTGTAGAATATTGTTACAAATCTTACATTGGTGAAGAACAAACAAAGGAAGAGAACAAACAACAAACTGTACTGAGTGTAGAATATTGTTACAAATCTTACATTGGTGAAGAACAAACAAAGGAAGAGAACAAACAACAAACTGTACTGAGTGTAGAATATTGTTACAAATCTTACATTGGTGAAGACCCACAAATAAGCAGAACAAACAACAAACTGTACTGAGTGTAGAATATTGTTACAAATCTTACATTGGTGAAGAACAAACAAAGGAAGAGAACAAACAACAAACTGTACTGAGTGTAGAATATTGTTACAAATCTTACATTGGTGAAGAACAAACAAACAACAAACTAAGTGTAGAGAACAAACAACAAACTGTACTGAGTGTAGAATATTGTTACAAATCTTACATTGGTGAAGAACAAACAAAGGAAGAGAACAAACAACAAACTGTACTGAGTGTAGAATATTGTTACAAATCTTACATTGGTGAAGAACAAACAAAGGAAGAGAACAAACAACAAACTGTACTGAGTGTAGAATATTGTTACAAATCTTACATTGGTGAAGAACAAACAAAGGAAGAGAACAAACAACAAACTGTACTGAGTGTAGAATATTGTTACAAATCTTACATTGGTGAAGAACAAACAAATAAGAGAACAAACAACAAACTGTACTGAGTGTAGAATATTGTTACAAATCTTACATTGGTGAAGAACAAACAAAGAAGCAGAACAAACAACAAACTGTACTGAGTGTAGAATATTGTTACAAATCTTACATTGGTGAAGAACAAACAAAGGAAGAGAACAAACAACAAACTGTACTGAGTGTAGAATATTGTTACAAATCTTACATTGGTGAAGACCCACAAATAAGCAGAACAAACAACAAACTGTACTGAGTGTAGAATATTGTTACAAATCTTACATTGGTGAAGAACAAACAAAGGAAGAGAACAAACAACAAACTGTACTGAGTGTAGAATATTGTTACAAATCTTACATTGGTGAAGAACAAACAAAGGAAAGAGAACAAACAACAAACTGTACTGAGTGTAGAATATTGTTACAAATCTTACATTGGTGAAGAACAAACAAAGGAAGAGAACAAACAACAAACTGTACTGAGTGTAGAATATTGTTACAAATCTTACATTGGTGAAGAACAAACAAAGGAAGAGAACAAACAACAAACTGTACTGAGTGTAGAATATTGTTACAAATCTTACATTGGTGAAGAACAAACAAAACTGTACTGAAGACAAATCTTACATTGGTGAACAAACAACAAACTGTACTGAGTGTAGAATATTGTTACAAATCTTACATTGGTGAAGAACAAACAAAGGAAGAGAACAAACAACAAACTGTACTGAGTGTAGAATATTGTTACAAATCTTACATTGGTGAAGAACAAACAAAGGAAGAGAACAAACAACAAACTGTACTGAGTGTAGAATATTGTTACAAATCTTACATTGGTGAAGAACAAACAAAGGAAGAGAACAAACAACAAACTGTACTGAGTGTAGAATATTGTTACAAATCTTACATTGGTGAAGAACAAACAAAGGAAGAGAACAAACAACAAACTGTACTGAGTGTAGAATATTGTTACAAATCTTACATTGGTGAAGAACAAACAAAGGAAGAGAACAAACAACAAACTGTACTGAGTGTAGAATATTGTTACAAATCTTACATTGGTGAAGACCCACAAATAAGCAGAACAAACAACAAACTGTACTGAGTGTAGAATATTGTTACAAATCTTACATTGGTGAAGAACAAACAAAGGAAGAGAACAAACAACAAACTGTACTGAGTGTAGAATATTGTTACAAATCTTACATTGGTGAAGAACCACAAATAAGCAGAACAAACAACAAACTGTACTGAGTGTAGAATATTGTTACAAATCTTACATTGGTGAAGAACAAACAAAGGAAGAGAACAAACAACAAACTGTACTGAGTGTAGAATATTGTTACAAATCTTACACTGGTGAAGAACAAACAAATAAAGAGAACAAACAACAAACTGTACTGAGTGTAGAATATTGTTACAAATCTTACATTGGTGAAGAACAAACAAAGGAAGAGAACAAACAACAAACTGTACTGAGTGTAGAATATTGTTACAAATCTTACATTGGTGAAGAACAAACAAAGGAAGAGAACAAACAACAAACTGTACTGAGTGTAGAATATTGTTACAAATCTTACATTGGTGAAGAACAAACAAATAAGAGAACAAACAACAAACTGTACTGAGTGTAGAATATTGTTACAAATCTTACATTGGTGAAGAACAAACAAAGGAAGAGAACAAACAACAAACTGTACTGAGTGTAGAATATTGTTACAAATCTTACATTGGTGAAGACCCACAAATAAGCAGAACAAACAACAAACTGTACTGAGTGTAGAATATTGTTACAAATCTTACATTGGTGAAGAACAAACAAAGGAAGAGAACAAACAACAAACTGTACTGAGTGTAGAATATTGTTACAAATCTTACATTGGTGAAGAACAAACAAAGGAAGAGAACAAACAACAAACTGTACTGAGTGTAGAATATTGTTACAAATCTTACATTGGTGAAGAACAAACAAAGGAAGAGAACAAACAACAAACTGTACTGAGTGTAGAATATTGTTACAAATCTTACATTGGTGAAGAACAAACAAAGGAAGAGAACAAACAACAAACTGTACTGAGTGTAGAATATTGTTACAAATCTTACATTGGTGAAGAACAAACAAAGGAAGAGAACAAACAACAAACTGTACTGAGTGTAGAATATTGTTACAAATCTTACATTGGTGAAGAACAAACAAATAAGAGAACAAACAACAAACTGTACTGAGTGTAGAATATTGTTACAAATCTTACATTGGTGAAGAACAAACAAAGGAAGAGAACAAACAACAAACTGTACTGAGTGTAGAATATTGTTACAAATCTTACATTGGTGAAGACCCACAAATAAGCAGAACAAACAACAAACTGTACTGAGTGTAGAATATTGTTACAAATCTTACACTGGTGAAGAACAAACAAAGGAAGAGAACAAACAACAAACTGTACTGAGTGTAGAATATTGTTACAAATCTTACACTGGTGAAGAACAAGCAAATATAGAGAACAAACAACAAACTGTACTGAGTGTAGAATATTGTTACAAATCTTACATTGGTGAAGAACAAACAAATAAGAGAACAAACAACAAACTGTACTGAGTGTAGAATATTGTTACAAATCTTACATTGGTGAAGAACAAACAAAGGAAGAGAACAAACAACAAACTGTACTGAGTGTAGAATATTGTTACAAATCTTACATTGGTGAAGAACAAACAAAGGAAGAGAACAAACAACAAACTGTACTGAGTGTAGAATATTGTTACAAATCTTACATTGGTGAAGAACAAACAAAGGAAGAGAACAAACAACAAACTGTACTGAGTGTAGAATATTGTTACAAATCTTACATTGGTGAATAACAAACAAAGGAAGAGAACAAACAACAAATTGTACTGAATGTAGATTATTGTTACAAATCTTACATTGGTGAAGACCCACAAATAAGCAGAACAAACAACAAACTGTACTGAGTGTAGAATATTGTTACAAATCTTACATTGGTGAAGAACAAACAAATAAGCAGAACAAACAACAAACTGTACTGAGTGTAGAATATTGTTACAAATCTTACATTGGTGAAGAACAAACAAAGAAGAGAACAAACAACAAACTGTACTGAGTGTAGAATATTGTTACAAATCTTACATTGGTGAAGAACAAACAAAGGAAGAGAACAAACAACAAACTGTACTGAGTGTAGAATATTGTTACAAATCTTACATTGGTGAAGAACAAACAAATAAAGAGAACAAACAACAAACTGTACTGAGTGTAGAATATTGTTACAAATCTTACATTGGTGAAGAACAAACAAAGGAAGAGAACAAACAACAAACTGTACTGAGTGTAGAATATTGTTACAAATCTTACATTGGTGAAGAACAAACAAAGGAAGAGAACAAACAACAAACTGTACTGAGTGTAGAATATTGTTACAAATCTTACATTGGTGAAGACCCACAAATAAGCAGAACAAACAACAAACTGTACTGAGTGTAGAATATTGTTACAAATCTTACATTGGTGAAGAACAAACAAAGGAAGAGAACAAACAACAAACTGTACTGAGTGTAGAATATTGTTACAAATCTTACATTGGTGAAGAACAAACAAATAAGAGAACAAACAACAAACTGTACTGAGTGTAGAATATTGTTACAAATCTTACATTGGTGAAGAACAAACAAAGGAAGAGAACAAACAACAAACTGTACTGAGTGTAGAATATTGTTACAAATCTTACATTGGTGAAGAACAAACAAAGGAAGAGAACAAACAACAAACTGTACTGAGTGTAGAATATTGTTACAAATCTTACATTGGTGAAGAACAAACAAAGGAAGAGAACAAACAACAAACTGTACTGAGTGTAGAATATTGTTACAAATCTTACATTGGTGAAGAACAAACAAAGGAAGAGAACAAACAACAAACTGTACTGAGTGTAGAATATTGTTACAAATCTTACATTGGTGAAGACCCACAAATAAGCAGAACAAACAACAAACTGTACTGAGTGTAGAATATTGTTACAAATCTTACATTGGTGAAGAACAAACAAAGGAAGAGAACAAACAACAAACTGTACTGAGTGTAGAATATTGTTACAAATCTTACATTGGTGAAGACCCACAAATAAGCAGAACAAACAACAAACTGTACTGAGTGTAGAATATTGTTACAAATCTTACATTGGTGAAGAACAAACAAAGGAAGAGAACAAACAACAAACTGTACTGAGTGTAGAATATTGTTACAAATCTTACATTGGTGAAGAACAAACAAATAAGAGAACAAACAACAAACTGTACTGAGTGTAGAATATTGTTACAAATCTTACATTGGTGAAGAACAAACAAAGGAAGAGAACAAACAACAAACTGTACTGAGTGTAGAATATTGTTACAAATCTTACATTGGTGAAGAACAAACAAAGGAAGAGAACAAACAACAAACTGTACTGAGTGTAGAATATTGTTACAAATCTTACATTGGTGAAGAACAAACAAAGGAAGAGAAACAAACAACAAACTGTACTGAGTGTAGAATATTGTTACAAATCTTACATTGGTGAAGAACCAAACAAATAAGAGAACAAACAACAAACTGTACTGAGTGTAGAATATTGTTACAAATCTTACATTGGTGAAGAACAAACAAAGGAAGAGAACAAACAACAAACTGTACTGAGTGTAGAATATTGTTACAAATCTTACATTGGTGAAGACCCACAAATAAGCAGAACAAACAACAAACTGTACTGAGTGTAGAATATTGTTACAAATCTTACATTGGTGAAGAACAAACAAAGGAAGAGAACAAACAACAAACTGTACTGAGTGTAGAATATTGTTACAAATCTTACATTGGTGAAGAACAAACAAAGGAAGAGAACAAACAACAAACTGTACTGAGTGTAGAATATTGTTACAAATCTTACATTGGTGAAGAACAAACAAAGTAGAGAGAACAAACAACAAACTGTACTGAGTGTAGAATATTGTTACAAATCTTACATTGGTGAAGAACAAACAAATAAAGAGAACAAACAACAAACTGTACTGAGTGTAGAATATTGTTACAAATCTTACATTGGTGAAGAACAAACAAAGGAAGAGAACAAACAACAAACTGTACTGAGTGTAGAATATTGTTACAAATCTTACATTGGTGAAGAACAAACAAATAAGAGAACAAACAACAAACTGTACTGAGTGTAGAATATTGTTACAAATCTTACATTGGTGAAGAACAAACAAAGGAAGAGAACAAACAACAAACTGTACTGAGTGTAGAATATTGTTACAAATCTTACATTGGTGAAGAACAAACAAAGGAAGAGAACAAACAACAAACTGTACTGAGTGTAGAATATTGTTACAAATCTTACATTGGTGAAGACCCACAAATAAGCAGAACAAACAACAAACTGTACTGAGTGTAGAATATTGTTACAAATCTTACATTGGTGAAGAACAAACAAAGGAAGAGAACAAACAACAAACTGTACTGAGTGTAGAATATTGTTACAAATCTTACATTGGTGAAGACCCACAAATAAGCAGAACAAACAACAAACTGTACTGAGTGTAGAATATTGTTACAAATCTTACACTGGTGAAGAACAAACAAAGGAAGAGAACAAACAACAAACTGTACTGAGTGTAGAATATTGTTACAAATCTTACATTGGTGAAGAACAAACAAAGGAAGAGAACAAACAACAAACTGTACTGAGTGTAGAATATTGTTACAAATCTTACATTGGTGAAGAACAAACAAAGGAAGAGAACAAACAACAAACTGTACTGAGTGTAGAATATTGTTACAAATCTTACATTGGTGAAGAACAAACAAAGGAAGAGAACAAACAACAAACTGTACTGAGTGTAGAATATTGTTACAAATCTTACATTGGTGAAGAACAAACAAATAAGAGAACAAACAACAAACTGTACTGAGTGTAGAATATTGTTACAAATCTTACATTGGTGAAGAACAAACAAAGGAAGAGAACAAACAACAAACTGTACTGAGTGTAGAATATTGTTACAAATCTTACATTGGTGAAGAACAAACAAATAAGCAGAACAAACAACAAACTGTACTGAGTGTAGAATATTGTTACAAATCTTACATTGGTGAAGAACAAACAAAGGAAGAGAACAAACAACAAACTGTACTGAGTGTAGAATATTGTTACAAATCTTACATTGGTGAAGAACAAACAAAGGAAGAGAACAAACAACAAACTGTACTGAGTGTAGAATATTGTTACAAATCTTACATTGGTGAAGACCCACAAATAAGCAGAACAAACAACAAACTGTACTGAGTGTAGAATATTGTTACAAATCTTACATTGGTGAAGAACAAACAAAGGAAGAGAACAAACAACAAACTGTACTGAGTGTAGAATATTGTTACAAATCTTACATTGGTGAAGAACAAACAAAGGAAGAGAACAAACAACAAACTGTACTGAGTGTAGAATATTGTTACAAATCTTACATTGGTGAAGACCCACAAATAAGCAGAACAAACAACAAACTGTACTGAGTGTAGAATATTGTTACAAATCTTACACTGGTGAAGAACAAACAAAGGAAGAGAACAAACAACAAACTGTACTGAGTGTAGAATATTGTTACAAATCTTACATTGGTGAAGACCCACAAATAAGCAGAACAAACAACAAACTGTACTGAGTGTAGAATATTGTTACAAATCTTACATTGGTGAAGAACAAACAAAGGAAGAGAACAAACAACAAACTGTACTGAGTGTAGAATATTGTTACAAATCTTACATTGGTGAAGAACAAACAAAGGAAGAGAACAAACAACAAACTGTACTGAGTGTAGAATATTGTTACAAATCTTACATTGGTGAAGAACAAACAAATAAGCAGAACAAACAACAAACTGTACTGAGTGTAAAATATTGTTACAAATCTTACATTGGTGAAGAACAAACAAAGGAAGAGAACAAACAACAAACTGTACTGAGTGTAGAATATTGTTACAAATCTTACATTGGTGAAGACCCACAAATAAGCAGAACAAACAACAAACTGTACTGAGTGTAGAATATTGTTACAAATCTTACATTGGTGAAGAACAAACAAAGGAAGAGAACAAACAACAAACTGTACTGAGTGTAGAATATTGTTACAAATCTTACATTGGTGAAGAACAAACAAAGGAAGAGAACAAACAACAAACTGTACTGAGTGTAGAATATTGTTACAAATCTTACATTGGTGAAGAACAAACAAAGGAAGAGAACAAACAACAAACTGTACTGAGTGTAGAATATTGTTACAAATCTTACATTGGTGAAGAACAAACAAAGGAAGAGAAACAAACAACAAACTGTACTGAGTGTAGAATATTGTTACAAATCTTACATTGGTGAAGAACAAACAAAGGAAGAAACAAACAACAAACTGTACTGAGTGTAGAATATTGTTACAAATCTTACATTGGTGAAGAACAAACAAAGGAAGAGAACAAACAACAAACTGTACTGAGTGTAGAATATTGTTACAAATCTTACATTGGTGAAGAACAAACAAATAAGAGAACAAACAACAAACTGTACTGAGTGTAGAATATTGTTACAAATCTTACATTGGTGAAGAACAAACAAAGGAAGAGAACAAACAACAAACTGTACTGAGTGTAGAATATTGTTACAAATCTTACATTGGTGAAGAACAAACAAATAAGAGAACAAACAACAAACTGTACTGAGTGTAGAATATTGTTACAAATCTTACATTGGTGAAGAACAAACAAAGGAAGAGAACAAACAACAAACTGTACTGAGTGTAGAATATTGTTACAAATCTTACATTGGTGAAGAACAAACAAAGGAAGAAACAAACAACAAACTGTACTGAGTGTAGAATATTGTTACAAATCTTACATTGGTGAAGAACAAACAAAGGAAGAGAACAAACAACAAACTGTACTGAGTGTAGAATATTGTTACAAATCTTACATTGGTGAAGAACAAACAAAGGAAGAGAACAAACAACAAACTGTACTGAGTGTAGAATATTGTTACAAATCTTACATTGGTGAAGAACAAACAAAGGAAGAGAACAAACAACAAACTGTACTGAGTGTAGAATATTGTTACAAATCTTACATTGGTGAAGAACAAACAAAGGAAGAGAACAAACAACAAACTGTACTGAGTGTAGAATATTGTTACAAATCTTACATTGGTGAAGAACAAACAAAGGAAGAGAAACAAACAACAAACTGTACTGAGTGTAGAATATTGTTACAAATCTTACATTGGTGAAGAACAAACAAATAAAGAGAACAAACAACAAACTGTACTGAGTGTAGAATATTGTTACAAATCTTACATTGGTGAAGAACAAACAAAGGAAGAGAACAAACAACAAACTGTACTGAGTGTAGAATATTGTTACAAATCTTACATTGGTGAAGAACAAACAAAGGAAGAGAACAAACAACAAACTGTACTGAGTGTAGAATATTGTTACAAATCTTACATTGGTGAAGACCCACAAATAAGCAGAACAAACAACAAACTGTACTGAGTGTAGAATATTGTTACAAATCTTACATTGGTGAAGAACAAACAAAGGAAGAGAACAAACAACAAACTGTACTGAGTGTAGAATATTGTTACAAATCTTACATTGGTGAAGACCCAACAAATAAGCAGAACAAACAACAAACAAACTGTACTGAGTGTAGAATATTGTTACAAATCTTACATTGGTGAAGAACAAACAAAGGAAGAGAACAAACAACAAACTGTACTGAGTGTAGAATATTGTTACAAATCTTACATTGGTGAAGAACAACAAATAAGCAGAACAAACAACAAACTGTACTGAGTGTAGAATATTGTTACAAATCTTACATTGGTGAAGAACAAACAAAGGAAGAGAACAAACAACAAACTGTACTGAGTGTAGAATATTGTTACAAATCTTACATTGGTGAAGAACAAACAAAGGAAGAGAACAAACAACAAACTGTACTGAGTGTAGAATATTGTTACAAATCTTACATTGGTGAAGAACAAACAAAGGAAGAGAACAAACAACAAACTGTACTGAGTGTAGAATATTGTTACAAATCTTACATTGGTGAAGAACAAACAAAGGAAGAGAACAAACAACAAACTGTACTGAGTGTAGAATATTGTTACAAATCTTACATTGGTGAAGAACAAACAAAGGAAGAGAACAAACAACAAACTGTACTGAGTGTAGAATATTGTTACAAATCTTACATTGGTGAAAAACAAACAAAAGGAAGAGAACAAACAACAAACTGTACTGAGTGTAGAATATTGTTACAAATCTTACAATGGTGAAGAACAAACAAAGAAAGAGAACAAACAACAAACTGTACTGAGTGTAGAATATTGTTACAAATCTTACATTGGTGAAGAACAAACAAAGGAAGAGAACAAACAACAAACTGTACTGAGTGTAGAATATTGTTACAAATCTTACATTGGTGAAGAACAAACAAAGGAAGAGAACAAACAACAAACTGTACTGAGTGTAGAATATTGTTACAAATCTTACATTGGTGAAGACCCACAAATAAGCAGAACAAACAACAAACTGTACTGAGTGTAGAATATTGTTACAAATCTTACATTGGTGAAGAACAAACAAAGGAAGAGAACAAACAACAAACTGTACTGAGTGTAGAATATTGTTACAAATCTTACATTGGTGAAGACCCACAAATAAGCAGAACAAACAACAAACTGTACTGAGTGTAGAATATTGTTACAAATCTTACATTGGTGAAGAACAAACAAAGGAAGAGAACAAACAACAAACTGTACTGAGTGTAGAATATTGTTACAAATCTTACATTGGTGAAGAACAAACAAAGGAAGAGAACAAACAACAAACTGTACTGAGTGTAGAATATTGTTACAAATCTTACATTGGTGAAGAACAAACAAAGGAAGAGAACAAACAACAAACTGTACTGAGTGTAGAATATTGTTACAAATCTTACATTGGTGAAGAACAAACAAAGGAAGAGAACAAACAACAAACTGTACTGAGTGTAGAATATTGTTACAAATCTTACATTGGTGAAGACCCACAAATAAGCAGAACAAACAACAAACTGTACTGAGTGTAGAATATTGTTACAAATCTTACATTGGTGAAGAACAAACAAAGGAAGAGAACAAACAACAAACTGTACTGAGTGTAGAATATTGTTACAAATCTTACATTGGTGAAGAACAAACAAAGGAAGAGAACAAACAACAAACTGTACTGAGTGTAGAATATTGTTACAAATCTTACATTGGTGAAGAACAAACAAAGGAAGAGAACAAACAACAAACTGTACTGAGTGTAGAATATTGTTACAAATCTTACATTGGTGAAGAACAAGCAAAGGAAGAACAAACAACAAACTGTACTGAGTGTAGAATATTGTTACAAATCTTACATTGGTGAAGAACAAACAAAGGAAGAGAACAAACAACAAACTGTACTGAGTGTAGAATATTGTTACAAATCTTACATTGGTGAAGAACAAACAAAGGAAGAGAACAAACAACAAACTGTACTGAGTGTAGAATATTGTTACAAATCTTACATTGGTGAAGAACAAACAAAGGAAGAGAACAAACAACAAACTGTACTGAGTGTAGAATATTGTTACAAATCTTACATTGGTGAAGAACAAACAAAGGAAGAGAACAAACAACAAACTGTACTGAGTGTAGAATATTGTTACAAATCTTACATTGGTGAAGACCCACAAATAAGCAGAACAAACAACAAACTGTACTGAGTGTAGAATATTGTTACAAATCTTACATTGGTGAAGAACAAACAAAGGAAGAGAACAAACAACAAACTGTACTGAGTGTAGAATATTGTTACAAATCTTACATTGGTGAAGACCCACAAATAAGCAGAACAAACAACAAACTGTACTGAGTGTAGAATATTGTTACAAATCTTACATTGGTGAAGAACAAACAAAGGAAGAGAACAAACAACAAACTGTACTGAGTGTAGAATATTGTTACAAATCTTACATTGGTGAAGAACAAACAAAGGAAGAGAACAAACAACAAACTGTACTGAGTGTAGAATATTGTTACAAATCTTACATTGGTGAAGAACAAACAAAGTGTAGAGAGAACAAACAACAAACTGTACTGAGTGTAGAATATTGTTAAAAATCTTACATTGGTGAAGAACAAACAAAGGAAAAGAACAAACAAAAAACTGTACTGAGTGTAGAATATTGTTACAAATCTTACATTGGTGAAGAACAAACAAATAAGCAGAACAAACAACAAACTGTACTGAGTGTAGAATATTGTTACAAATCTTACATTGGTGAAGAACAAACAAATAAGAGAACAAACAACAAACTGTACTGAGTGTAGAATATTGTTACAAATCTTACACTGGTGAAGAACAAACAAAGGAAGAGAACAAACAACAAACTGTACTGAGTGTAGAATATTGTTACAAATCTTACATTGGTGAAGAACCACAAATAAGCAGAACAAACAACAAACTGTACTGAGTGTAGAATATTGTTACAAATCTTACATTGGTGAAGAACAAACAAAGGAAGAGAACAAACAACAAACTGTACTGAGTGTAGAATATTGTTACAAATCTTACACTGGTGAAGAACAAACAAAGGAAGAGAACAAACAACAAACTGTACTGAGTGTAGAATATTGTTACAAATCTTACATTGGTGAAGAACAAACAAATAAAGAGAACAAACAACAAACTGTACTGAGTGTAGAATATTGTTACAAATCTTACATTGGTGAAGAACAAACAAATAAGCAGAACAAACAACAAACTGTACTGAGTGTAGAATATTGTTACAAATCTTACATTGGTGAAGAACAAACAAAGGAAGAGAACAAACAACAAACTGTACTGAGTGTAGAATATTGTTACAAATCTTACATTGGTGAAGACCCACAAATAAGCAGAACAAACAACAAACTGTACTGAGTGTAGAATATTGTTACAAATCTTACATTGGTGAAGAACAAACAAAGGAAGAGAACAAACAACAAACTGTACTGAGTGTAGAATATTGTTACAAATCTTACATTGGTGAAGAACAAACAAAGGAAGAGAACAAACAACAAACTGTACTGAGTGTAGAATATTGTTACAAATCTTACATTGGTGAAGAACAAACAAAGGAAGAGAACAAACAACAAACTGTACTGAGTGTAGAATATTGTTACAAATCTTACAATGGTGAAGAACAAACAAAGAAAGAGAACAAACAACAAACTGTACTGAGTGTAGAATATTGTTACAAATCTTACATTGGTGAAGAACGACAAGCAAGCAGAACAAACAACAAATGTACTGAGTGTGAATATTGCCATTACTTTTACATTGGTGAAAAACAAACAAAGGAAGAGAATAAACAACAAACTGTATTGAGTGTAGAATATTGTTACAAATCTTACATTGGTGAAGAACAAACAAAGGAAGAGAACAAACAACAAACTGTACTGAGTGTAGAATATTGTTACAAATCTTACATTGGTGAAGAACAAACAAAGGAAGAGAACAAACAACAAACTGTAAGTGTAGAATATTGTTACAGAACAAACAACAAACTGTACTGAGTGTAGAATATTGTTACAAATCTTACATTGGTGAAGAAGAACAAACAAATAAGAGAACAAACAACAAACTGTACTGAGTGTAGAATATTGTTACAAATCTTACATTGGTGAAGAACAAACAAAGGAAGAGAACAAACAACAAACTGTACTGAGTGTAGAATATTGTTACAAATCTTACATTGGTGAAGAACAAACAAAGGAAGAGAACAAACAACAAACTGTACTGAGTGTAGAATATTGTTACAAATCTTACATTGGTGAAGAACAAACAAAGGAAGAGAACAAACAACAAACTGTACTGAGTGTAGAATATTGTTACAAATCTTACATTGGTGAAGAACAAACAAAGGAAGAGAACAAACAACAAACTGTACTGAGTGTAGAATATTGTTACAAATCTTACATTGGTGAAGAACAAACAAAGGAAGAGAACAAACAACAAACTGTACTGAGTGTAGAATATTGTTACAAATCTTACATTGGTGAAGAACAAACAAAGGAAGAGAACAAACAACAAACTGTACTGAGTGTAGAATATTGTTACAAATCTTACATTGGTGAAGAACAAACAAAGGAAGAGAACAAACAACAAACTGTACTGAGTGTAGAATATTGTTACAAATCTTACATTGGTGAAGAACAAACAAATAAGAGAACAAACAACAAACTGTACTGAGTGTAGAATATTGTTACAAATCTTACATTGGTGAAGAACAAACAAATAAGCAGAACAAACAACAAACTGTACTGAGTGTAGAATATTGTTACAAATCTTACATTGGTGAAGAACAAACAAAGGAAGAGAACAAACAACAAACTGTACTGAGTGTAGAATATTGTTACAAATCTTACATTGGTGAAGACCCACAAATAAGCAGAACAAACAACAAACTGTACTGAGTGTAGAATATTGTTACAAATCTTACATTGGTGAAGAACAAACAAAGGAAGAGAACAAACAACAAACTGTACTGAGTGTAGAATATTGTTACAAATCTTACATTGGTGAAGAACAAACAAAGGAAGAGAACAAACAACAAACTGTACTGAGTGTAGAATATTGTTACAAATCTTACATTGGTGAAGAACAAACAAAGGAAGAGAACAAACAACAAACTGTACTGAGTGTAGAATATTGTTACAAATCTTACATTGGTGAAGAACAAACAAATAAGAGAGAACAAACAACAAACTGTACTGAGTGTAGAATATTGTTACAAATCTTACATTGGTGAAGAACAAACAAAGGAAGAGAACAAACAACAAACTGTACTGAGTGTAGAATATTGTTACAAATCTTACATTGGTGAAGAACAAACAAAGGAAGAGAACAAACAACAAACTGTACTGAGTGTAGAATATTGTTACAAATCTTACATTGGTGAAGAACCACAAATAAGCAGAACAAACAACAAACTGTACTGAGTGTAGAATATTGTTACAAATCTTACATTGGTGAAGAACAAACAAAGGAAGAGAACAAACAACAAACTGTACTGAGTGTAGAATATTGTTACAAATCTTACATTGGTGAAGACCCACAAATAAGCAGAACAAACAACAAACTGTACTGAGTGTAGAATATTGTTACAAATCTTACACTGGTGAAGAACAAACAACAAACTGTACTGAGTGTAGAATATTGTTACAAATCTTACATTGGTGAAGAACAAACAAAGGAAGAGAACAAACAACAAACTGTACTGAGTGTAGAATATTGTTACAAATCTTACATTGGTGAAGAACAAACAAAGGAAGAGAACAAACAACAAACTGTACTGAGTGTAGAATATTGTTACAAATCTTACATTGGTGAAGACCCACAAATAAGCAGAACAAACAACAAACTGTACTGAGTGTAGAATATTGTTACAAATCTTACATTGGTGAAGAACAAACAAATAAGAGAACAAACAACAAACTGTACTGAGTGTAGAATATTGTTACAAATCTTACATTGGTGAAGAACAAACAAAGGAAGAGAACAAACAACAAACTGTACTGAGTGTAGAATATTGTTACAAATCTTACATTGGTGAAGAACAAACAAATAAAGAGAACAAACAACAAACTGTACTGAGTGTAGAATATTGTTACAAATCTTACATTGGTGAAGAACAAACAAAGGAAGAGAACAAACAACAAACTGTACTGAGTGTAGAATATTGTTACAAATCTTACATTGGTGAAGAACAAACAAAGGAAGCAGAACAAACAACAAACTGTACTGAGTGTAGAATATTGTTACAAATCTTACATTGGTGAAGAACAAACAAAGGAAGAGAACAAACAACAAACTGTACTGAGTGTAGAATATTGTTACAAATCTTACATTGGTGAAGAACAAACAAAGGAAGAGAACAAACAACAAACTGTACTGAGTGTAGAATATTGTTACAAATCTTACACTGGTGAAAAACAAACAAATGAAAAGAACAAACAACAAACTGTACTGAGTGTAGAATATTGTTACAAATCTTACATTGGTGAAGAACAAACAAAGGAAGAGAACAAACAAAGGAAGAGAACAAACAACAAACTGTACTGAGTGTAGAATATTGTTACAAATCTTACATTGGTGAAGAACAAACAAAGGAAGAGAACAAACAACAAACTGTACTGAGTGTAAAATATTGTTACAAATCTTACATTGGTGAAGACCCACAAATAAGCAGAACAAACAACAAACTGTACTGAATGTAAAATATTGTTACAAATCTAACATTGGTGAAGAACAAACAAAGGAAGACAACAAACAAAAAACTGTACTGAGTGTAGAATATTGTTACAAATCTTACATTGGTGAAGAACAAACAAAGGAAGAGAACAAACAACAAACTGTACTGAGTGTAGAATATTGTTACAAATCTTACATTGGTGAAGAACAAACAAAGGAAGAGAACAAACAACAAACTGTACTGAGTGTAGAATATTGTTACAAATCTTACATTGGTGAAGAACAAACAAAGGAAGAGAACAAACAACAAACTGTACTGAGTGTAGAATATTGTTACAAATCTTACATTGGTGAAGAACAAACAAAGGAAGAGAACAAACAACAAACTGTACTGAGTGTAGAATATTGTTACAAATCTTACATTGGTGAAGAACACAAAAAGGAAGCAGAACAAACAACAAACTGTACTGAGTGTAGAATATTGTTACAAATCTTACATTGGTGAAGAACAAACAAAGGAAGAGAACAAACAACAAACTGTACTGAGTGTAGAATATTGTTACAAATCTTACATTGGTGAAGAACAAACAAAGGAAGAGAACAAACAACAAACTGTACTGAGTGTAGAATATTGTTACAAATCTTACATTGGTGAAGAACAAACAAAGGAAGAGAACAAACAACAAACTGTACTGAGTGTAGAATATTGTTACAAATCTTACACTGGTGAAGAACAAACAAAGGAAGAGAACAAACAACAAACTGTACTGAGTGTAGAATATTGTTACAAATCTTACATTGGTGAAGAACAAACAAAGGAAGAGAACAAACAACAAACTGTACTGAGTGTAGAATATTGTTACAAATCTTACATTGGTGAAGAACAAACAAAGGAAGAGAACAAACAACAAACTGTACTGAGTGTAGAATATTGTTACAAATCTTACATTGGTGAAGAACAAACAAAGGAAGAGAACAAACAACAAACTGTACTGAGTGTAGAATATTGTTACAAATCTTACATTGGTGAAGACCCACAAATAAGCAGAACAAACAACAAACTGTACTGAGTGTAGAATATTGTTACAAATCTTACATTGGTGAAGAACAAACAAAGGAAGAGAACAAACAACAAACTGTACTGAGTGTAGAATATTGTTACAAATCTTACATTGGTGAAGACCCACAAATAAGCAGAACAAACAACAAACTGTACTGAGTGTAGAATATTGTTACAAATCTTACATTGGTGAAGAACAAACAAAGGAAGAGAACAAACAACAAACTGTACTGAGTGTAGAATATTGTTACAAATCTTACATTGGTGAAGAACAAACAAAGGAAGAGAACAAACAACAAACTGTACTGAGTGTAGAATATTGTTACAAATCTTACATTGGTGAAGAACAAACAAATGGAACAAACAACAAACTGTACTGAGTGTAGAATATTGTTACAAATCTTACATTGGTGAAGAGAACAAACAACAAAATGTACTGAGTGTAGAATATTGTTACAAATCTTACATTGGTGAAGAACAAACAAATAAAGAGAACAAACAACAAACTGTACTGAGTGTAGAATATTGTTACAAATCTTACACTGGTGAAGAACAAACAGAGGAAGAGAACAAACAACAAACTGTACTGAATGTAGAATATTGTTACAAATCTTACATTGGTGAAGACCCACAAATAAGCAGAACAAACAACAAACTGTACTGAGTGTAGAATATTGTTACAAATCTTACATTGGTGAAGAACAAACAAAGGAAGAGAACAAACAACAAACTGTACTGAGTGTAGAATATTGTTACAAATCTTACATTGGTGAAGAACAAACAAAGGAAGAGAACAAACAACAAACTGTACTGAGTGTAGAATATTGTTACAAATCTTACATTGGTGAAGAACAAACAAAGGAAGAGAACAAACAACAAACTGTACTGAGTGTAGAATATTGTTACAAATCTTACATTGGTGAAGAACAAACAAAGGAAGAGAACAAACAACAAACTGTACTGAGTGTAGAATATTGTTACAAATCTTACATTGGTGAAGAACAAACAAAGGAAGAGAACAAACAACAAACTGTACTGAGTGTAGAATATTGTTACAAATCTTACATTGGTGAAGAACAAACAAAGAAAGAGAACAAACAACAAACTGTACTGAGTGTAGAATATTGTTACAAATCTTACATTGGTGAAGAACAAACAAAGGAAGAGAACAAACAACAAACTGTACTGAGTGTAGAATATTGTTACAAATCTTACATTGGTGAAGAACAAACAAAGGAAGAGAACAAACAACAAACTGTACTGAGTGTAGAATATTGTTACAAATCTTACATTGGTGAAGAACAAACAAAGGAAGAGAACAAACAACAAACTGTACTGAGTGTAGAATATTGTTACAAATCTTACATTGGTGAAGAACAAACAAAGGAAGAGAACAAACAACAAACTGTACTGAGTGTAGAATATTGTTACAAATCTTACATTGGTGAAGACCCACAAATAAGCAGAACAAACAACAAACTGTACTGAGTGTAGAATATTGTTACAAATCTTACATTGGTGAAGAACAAACAAAGGAAGAGAACAAACAACAAACTGTACTGAGTGTAGAATATTGTTACAAATCTTACATTGGTGAAGACCCACAAATAAGCAGAACAAACAACAAACTGTACTGAGTGTAGAATATTGTTACAAATCTTACATTGGTGAAGAACAAACAAAGGAAGAGAACAAACAACAAACTGTACTGAGTGTAGAATATTGTTACAAATCTTACATTGGTGAAGAACAAACAAAGGAAGAGAACAAACAACAAACTGTACTGAGTGTAGAATATTGTTACAAATCTTACATTGGTGAAGAACAAACAAAGGAAGAGAACAAACAACAAACTGTACTGAGTGTAGAATATTGTTACAAATCTTACATTGGTGAAGAACAAAAAAGGAAGAGAACAAACAACAAACTGTACTGAGTGTAGAATATTGTTACAAATCTTACATTGGTGAAGAACAAACAAAGGAAGAGAACAAACAACAAACTGTACTGAGTGTAGAATATTGTTACAAATCTTACATTGGTGAAGAACCACAAATAAGCAGAACAAACAACAAACTGTACTGAGTGTAGAATATTGTTACAAATCTTACATTGGTGAAGAACAAACAAAGGAAGAGAACAAACAACAAACTGTACTGAGTGTAGAATATTGTTACAAATCTTACATTGGTGAAGAACAAACAAAGGAAGAGAACAAACAACAAACTGTACTGAGTGTAGAATATTGTTACAAATCTTACATTGGTGAAGAACAAACAAAGGAAGAGAACAAACAACAAACTGTACTGAGTGTAGAATATTGTTACAAATCTTACATTGGTGAAGAACAAACAAAGGAAGAGAACAAACAACAAACTGTACTGAGTGTAGAATATTGTTACAAATCTTACATTGGTGAAGAACAAACAAAGGAAGAGAACAAACAACAAACTGTACTGAGTGTAGAATATTGTTACAAATCTTACATTGGTGAAGACCCACAAATAAGCAGAACAAACAACAAACTGTACTGAGTGTAGAATATTGTTACAAATCTTACATTGGTGAAGAACAAACAAAGGAAGAGAACAAACAACAAACTGTACTGAGTGTAGAATATTGTTACAAATCTTACATTGGTGAAGAACAAACAAAGGAAGAGAACAAACAACAAACTGTACTGAGTGTAGAATATTGTTACAAATCTTACATTGGTGAAGAACCAAAATAAGAGAACAAACAACAAACTGTACTGAGTGTAGAATATTGTTACAAATCTTACATTGGTGAAGACAAAAATAAGAAACAAACTGTACTGAGTGTAGAATATTGTTACAAATCTTACATTGGTGAAGACCAACAAATAAGAGAACAAACAACAAACTGTACTGAGTGTAGAATATTGTTACAAATCTTACATTGGTGAAGAACAAACAAAGGAAGAGAACAAACAACAAACTGTACTGAGTGTAGAATATTGTTACAAATCTTACATTGGTGAAGAACAAACAAATAAGCAGAACAAACAACAAACTGTACTGAGTGTAGAATATTGTTACAAATCTTACATTGGTGAAGAACAAACAAAGGAAGAGAACAAACAACAAACTGTACTGAGTGTAGAATATTGTTACAAATCTTACATTGGTGAAGACCAACAAATAAGCAGAACAAACAACAAACTGTACTGAGTGTAGAATATTGTTACAAATCTTACATTGGTGAAGAACAAACAAAGGAAGAGAACAAACAACAAACTGTACTGAGTGTAGAATATTGTTACAAATCTTACATTGGTGAAGAACAACAAATAAAGAGAACAAACAACAAACTGTACTGAGTGTAGAATATTGTTACAAATCAACAAACTGTACTGAGTGTAGAATATTGTTACAAATCTTACACTGGTGAAGAACAAACAAAGGAAGAGAACAAACAACAAACTGTACTGAGTGTAGAATATTGTTACAAATCTTACATTGGTGAAGAACAAACAAAGGAAGAGAACAAACAACAAACTGTACTGAGTGTAGAATATTGTTACAAATCTTACATTGGTGAAGAACAAACAAAGGAAGAGAACAAACAACAAACTGTACTGAGTGTAGAATATTGTTACAAATCTTACATTGGTGAAGAACAAACAAATAAGAGAACAAACAACAAACTGTACTGAGTGTAGAATATTGTTACAAATCTTACATTGGTGAAGAACAAACAAAGGAAGAGAACAAACAACAAACTGTACTGAGTGTAGAATATTGTTACAAATCTTACATTGGTGAAGACCCACAAATAAGCAGAACAAACAACAAACTGTACTGAGTGTAGAATATTGTTACAAATCTTACACTGGTGAAGAACAAACAAATAAGAGAACAAACAACAAACTGTACTGAGTGTAGAATATTGTTACAAATCTTACATTGGTGAAGAACAAACAAAGGAAGAGAACAAACAACAAACTGTACTGAGTGTAGAATATTGTTACAAATCTTACATTGGTGAAGACCCACAAATAAGAGAACAAACAACAAACTGTACTGAGTGTAGAATATTGTTACAAATCTTACATTGGTGAAGAACAAACAAAGGAAGAGAACAAACAACAAACTGTACTGAGTGTAGAATATTGTTACAAATCTTACATTGGTGAAGAACAAACAAAGGAAGAGAACAAACAACAAACTGTACTGAGTGTAGAATATTGTTACAAATCTTACATTGGTGAAGACCCACAAATAAGAGAACAAACAACAAACTGTACTGAGTGTAGAATATTGTTACAAATCTTACATTGGTGAAGAACAAACAAAGGAAGAGAACAAACAACAAACTGTACTGAGTGTAGAATATTGTTACAAATCTTACATTGGTGAAGAACAAACAAAGGAAGAGAACAAACAACAAACTGTACTGAGTGTAGAATATTGTTACAAATCTTACATTGGTGAAGAACAAACAAAGGAAGAGAACAAACAACAAACTGTACTGAGTGTAGAATATTGTTACAAATCTTACATTGGTGAAGAACAAACAAAGGAAGAGAACAAACAACAAACTGTACTGAGTGTAGAATATTGTTACAAATCTTACATTGGTGAAGACCCACAAATAAGCAGAACAAACAACAAACTGTACTGAGTGTAGAATATTGTTACAAATCTTACATTGGTGAAGAACAAACAAAGGAAGAGAACAAACAACAAACTGTACTGAGTGTAGAATATTGTTACAAATCTTACATTGGTGAAGAACAAACAAAGGAAGAGAACAAACAACAAACTGTACTGAGTGTAGAATATTGTTACAAATCTTACATTGGTGAAGAACAAACAAAGGAAGAGAACAAACAACAAACTGTACTGAGTGTAGAATATTGTTACAAATCTTACATTGGTGAAGAACAAACAAAGGAAGAGAACAAACAACAAACTGTACTGAGTGTAGAATATTGTTACAAATCTTACATTGGTGAAGACCACAAATAAGCAGAACAAACAACAAACTGTACTTAGTGTAGAATATTGTTACAAATCTTACATTGGTGAAGAACAAACAAATAAAGAGAACAAACAACAAACTGTACTGAGTGTAGAATATTGTTACAAATCTTACATTGGTGAAGAACAAACAAAGGAAGAGAACAAACAACAAACTGTACTGAGTGTAGAATATTGTTACAAATCTTACATTGGTGAAGAACAAACAAAGGAAGAGAACAAACAACAAACTGTACTGAGTGTAGAATATTGTTACAAATCTTACATTGGTGAAGAACAAACAAAGGAAGAGAACAAACAACAAACTGTACTGAGTGTAGAATATTGTTACAAATCTTACATTGGTGAAGAACAAACAAAGGAAGAGAACAAACAACAAACTGTACTGAGTGTAGAATATTGTTACAAATCTTACATTGGTGAAGAACAAACAAAGGAAGAGAACAAACAACAAACTGTACTGAGTGTAGAATATTGTTACAAATCTTACATTGGTGAAGAACAAACAAAGGAAGAAAACAAACAACAAACTGTACTGAGTGTAGAATATTGTTACAAATCATACATTGGTGAAGAACAAACAAATAAGCAGAACAAACAACAAACTGTACTGAGTGTAGAATATTGTTACAAATCTTACATTGGTGAAGAACAAACAAAGGAAGAGAACAAACAACAAACTGTACTGAGTGTAGAATATTGTTACAAATCTTACATTGGTGAAGACCCACAAATAAGCAGAACAAACAACAAACTGTACTGAGTGTAGAATATTGTTACAAATCTTACAATGGTGAAGAACAAACAAAGGAAGAGAACAAACAACAAACTGTCCTGAGTGTAGAATATTGTTACAAATCTTACATTGGTGAAGAACAAACAAAGGAAAAGAGAACAAACAACAAACTGTACTGAGTGTAGAATATTGTTACAAATCTTACATTGGTGAAGAACAAACAAAGGAAGAAACAAACAACAAACTGTAGTGAGGGTAGAATATTGTTACCAATCTTACATTGGTGAAGAACAAACAAAGAAAGAGAACAAACAACAAACTGTACTGAGTGTAGAATATTGTTACAAATCTTACATTGGTGAAGAACAAACAAAGGAAGAGAACAAACAACAAACTGTACTGAGTGTAGAATATTGTTACAAATCTTACATTGGTGAAGAACAAACAAAGGAAGAGAACAAACAACAAACTGTACTGAGTGTAGAATATTGTTACAAATCTTACATTGGTGAAGAACAAACAAAGGAAGAGAACAAACAACAAACTGTACTGAGTGTAGAATATTGTTACAAATCTTACATTGGTGAAGACCAAAGGAAGAGAACAAACAAATAAGCAGAACAAACAACAAACTGTACTGAGTGTAGAATATTGTTACAAATCTTACATTGGTGAAGAACAAACAAATAAAGAGAACAAACAACAAACTGTACTGAGTGTAGAATATTGTTACAAATCTTACATTGGTGAAGAACAAACAAAGGAAGAGAACAAACAACAAACTGTACTGAGTGTAGAATATTGTTACAAATCTTACATTGGTGAAGAACAAACAAAGGAAGAGAACAAACAACAAACTGTACTGAGTGTAGAATATTGTTACAAATCTTACATTGGTGAAGAACAAACAAAGGAAGAGAACAAACAACAAACTGTACTGAGTGTAGAATATTGTTACAAATCTTACATTGGTGAAGAACACAAACAAGCAGAAGAGAACAAACAACAAACTGTACTGAGTGTAGAATATTGTTACAAATCTTACATTGGTGAAGAACAAACAAAGGAAGAGAACAAACAACAAACTGTACTGAGTGTAGAATATTGTTACAAATCTTACATTGGTGAAGAACAAACAAAGGAAGAGAACAAACAACAAACTGTACTGAGTGTAGAATATTGTTACAAATCTTACATTGGTGAAGAACAAACAACAAACTGTACTGAGTGTAGAATATTGTTACAAATCTTACACTGGTGAAGAACAAACAAAGGAAGAGAACAAACAACAAACTGTACTGAGTGTAGAATATTGTTACAAATCTTACATTGGTGAAGACCCACAAATAAGCAGAACAAACAACAAACTGTACTGAGTGTAGAATATTGTTACAAATCTTACACTGGTGAAGAACAAACAAAGGAAGAGAACAAACAACAAACTGTACTGAGTGTAGAATATTGTTACAAATCTTACATTGGTGAAGAACAAACAAAGGAAGAGAACAAACAACAAACTGTACTGAGTGTAGAATATTGTTACAAATCTTACATTGGTGAAGACCCACAAATAAGAGAACAAACAACAAACTGTACTGAGTGTAGAATATTGTTACAAATCTTACATTGGTGAAGAACAAAAATAAGCAGAACAAACAACAAACTGTACTGAGTGTAGAATATTGTTACAAATCTTACATTGGTGAAGAACAAACAAAGGAAGAGAACAAACAACAAACTGTACTGAGTGTAGAATATTGTTACAAATCTTACATTGGTGAAGACCCACAAATAAGCAGAACAAACAACAAACTGTACTGAGTGTAGAATATTGTTACAAATCTTACATTGGTGAAGAACAAACAAAGGAAGAGAACAAACAACAAACTGTACTGAGTGTAGAATATTGTTACAAATCTTACATTGGTGAAGAACAAACAAATAAGAGAACAAACAACAAACTGTACTGAGTGTAGAATATTGTTACAAATCTTACATTGGTGAAGAACAAACAAAGGAAGAGAACAAACAACAAACTGTACTGAGTGTAGAATATTGTTACAAATCTTACATTGGTGAAGAACAAACAAAGGAAGAGAACAAACAACAAACTGTACTGAGTGTAGAATATTGTTACAAATCTTACATTGGTGAAGAACAAACAAAGGAAGAGAACAAACAACAAACTGTACTGAGTGTAGAATATTGTTACAAATCTTACATTGGTGAAGAACAAACAAAGGAAGAGAACAAACAACAAACTGTACTGAGTGTAGAATATTGTTACAAATCTTACATTGGTGAAGAACAAAAAAAAGAAGAGAACAAACAACAAACTGTACTGAGTGTAGAATATTGTTACAAATCTTACATTGGTGAAGAACAAACAAAGGAAGAGAACAAACAACAAACTGTACTGAGTGTAGAATATTGTTACAAATCTTACATTGGTGAAGACCCACAAATAAGCAGAACAAACAACAAACTGTACTGAGTGTAGAATATTGTTACAAATCTTACACTGGTGAAGAACAAACAAAGGAAGAGAACAAACAACAAACTGTACTGAGTGTAGAATATTGTTACAAATCTTACATTGGTGAAGAACAAACAAAGGAAGAGAACAAACAACAAACTGTACTGAGTGTAGAATATTGTTACAAATCTTACATTGGTGAAGAACAAACAAAGGAAGAGAACAAACAACAAACTGTACTGAGTGTAGAATATTGTTACAAATCTTACATTGGTGAAGAACCACAAAATAAGCAGAACAAACAACAAACTGTACTGAGTGTAGAATATTGTTACAAATCTTACACTGGTGAAGAACAAACAAAGGAAGAGAACAAACAACAAACTGTACTGAGTGTAGAATATTGTTACAAATCTTACATTGGTGAAGAACAAACAAAGGAAGAGAACAAACAACAAACTGTACTGAGTGTAGAATATTGTTACAAATCTTACATTGGTGAAGAACAAACAAAGGAAGAGAACAAACAACAAACTGTACTGAGTGTAGAATATTGTTACAAATCTTACATTGGTGAAGAACAAACAAATAAGAGAACAAACAACAAACTGTACTGAGTGTAGAATATCGTTACAAATCTTACAGTGGTGAAGAACAAACAAAGGAAGAGAACAAACAACAAACTGTACTGAGTGTAGAATATTGTTACAAATCTTACATTGGTGAAGACCCACAAATAAGCAGAACAAACAACAAACTGTACTGAGTGTAGAATATTGTTACAAATCTTACATTGGTGAAGAACAAACAAAGGAAGAGAACAAACAACAAACTGTACTGAGTGTAGAATATTGTTACAAATCTTACATTGGTGAAGAACAAACAAAGGAAGAGAACAAACAACAAACTGTACTGAGTGTAGAATATTGTTACAAATCTTACATTGGTGAAGAACCAACAAATAAGCAGAACAAACAACAAACTGTACTGAGTGTAGAATATTGTTACAAATCTTACATTGGTGAAGAACAAACAAAGAACAAACAACAAACTGTACTGAGAATATTGTTACAAATCAAACAACAAACTGTACTGAGTGTAGAATATTGTTACAAATCTTACATTGGTGAAGAACAAACAAAGGAAGAGAACAAACAACAAACTGTACTGAGTGTAGAATATTGTTACAAATCTTACATTGGTGAAGACCCAAAAATAAGCAGAACAAACAACAAACTGTACTGAGTGTAGAATATTGTTACAAATCTTACATTGGTGAAGAACAAACAAAGGAAGAGAACAAACAACAAACTGTACTGAGTGTAGAATATTGTTACAAATCTTACATTGGTGAAGAACAAACAAAGGAAGAGAACAAACAACAAACTGTACTGAGTGTAGAATATTGTTACAAATCTTACATTGGTGAAGAACAAACAAAGGAAGAGAACAAACAACAAACTGTACTGAGTGTAGAATATTGTTACAAATCTTACATTGGTGAAGAACAAACAAAGGAAGAGAACAAACAACAAACTGTACTGAGTGTAGAATATTGTTACAAATCTTACATTGGTGAAGACCCACAAATAAGCAGAACAAACAACAAACTGTACTGAGTGTAGAATATTGTTACAAATCTTACATTGGTGAAGAACAAACAAAGGAAGAGAACAAACAACAAACTGTACTGAGTGTAGAATATTGTTACAAATCTTACAATGGTGAAGAACAAACAAAGAAAAGAACAAACAACAAACTGTACTGAGTGTAGAATATTGTTACAAATCTTACATTGGTGAAGACCCACAAATAAGCAGAACAAACAACAAACTGTACTGAGTGTAGAATATTGTTACAAATCTTACATTGGTGAAGAACAAACAAATAAGAGAACAAACAACAAACTGTACTGAGTGTAGAATATTGTTACAAATCTTACATTGGTGAAGAACAAACAAAGGAAGAGAACAAACAACAAACTGTACTGAGTGTAGAATATTGTTACAAATCTTACATTGGTGAAGAACAAACAAAGGAAGAGAACAAACAACAAACTGTACTGAGTGTAGAATATTGTTACAAATCTTACATTGGTGAAGAACAAACAAAGGAAGAGAAACAAACAACAAACTGTACTGAGTGTAGAATATTGTTACAAATCTTACATTGGTGAAGAACAAACAAAGGTAAGAGAACAAACAACAAACTGTACTGAGTGTAGAATATTGTTACAAATCTTACATTGGTGAAGAACAAACAAATAAGAGAACAAACAACAAACTGTACTGAGTGTAGAATATTGTTACAAATCTTACATTGGTGAAGAACAAACAAAGGAAGAGAACAAACAACAAACTGTACTGAGTGTAGAATATTGTTACAAATCTTACATTGGTGAAGAACAAACAAAGGAAGAGAACAAACAACAAACTGTACTGAGTGTAGAATATTGTTACAAATCTTACATTGGTGAAGAACAAACAAAGAAAGAGAACAAACAACAAACTGTACTGAGTGTAGAATATTGTTACAAATCTTACACTGGTGAAAAAAAAAACATAGGAAGAGAACAAACAACAAACTGTACTGAGTGTAGAATATTGTTACAAATCTTACATTGGTGAAAAACAAACAAAGGAAGAGAACAAACAACAAACTGTACTGAGTGTAGAATATTGTTACAAATCTTACATTGGTGAAGAACAAACAAAGGAAGAGAACAAACAACAAACTGTACTGAGTGTAGAATATTGTTACAAATCTTACATTGGTGAAGAACAAACAAAGGAAGAGAACAAACAACAAACTGTACTGAGTGTAGAATATTGTTACAAATCTTACATTGGTGAAGACCCACAAATAAGCAGAACAAACAACAAACTGTACTGAGTGTAGAATATTGTTACAAATCTTACATTGGTGAAGAACAAACAAAGGAAGAGAACAAACAACAAACTGTACTGAGTGTAGAATATTGTTACAAATCTTACATTGGTGAAGAACACAAATAAGCAGAACAAACAACAAACTGTACTGAGTGTAGAATATTGTTACAAATCTTACATTGGTGAAGAACAAACAAAGGAAGAGAACAAACAACAAACTGTACTGAGTGTAGAATATTGTTACAAATCTTACATTGGTGAAGACCCACAAATAAGAGAACAAACAACAAACTGTACTAAGTGTAGAATATTGTTACAAATCTTACATTGGTGAAGAACAAACAAAGGAAGAGAACAAACAACAAACTGTACTGAGTGTAGAATATTGTTACAAATCTTACATTGGTGAAGAACAAACAAAGGAAGAGAACAAACAACAAACTGTACTGTGTAGAATATTGTTACAAATCTTACATTGGTGAAGAACAAACAAAGGAAGAGAACAAACAACAAACTGTACTGAGTGTAGAATATTGTTACAAATCTTACATTGGTGAAGAACCCACAAATAAGCAGAACAAACAACAAACTGTACTGAGTGTAGAATATTGTTACAAATCTTACATTGGTGAAGAACAAACAAAGGAAGAGAACAAACAACAAACTGTACTGAGTGTAGAATATTGTTACAAATCTTACATTGGTGAAGAACAAACAAAGGAAGAGAACAAACAACAAACTGTACTGAGTGTAGAATATTGTTACAAATCTTACATTGGTGAAGACCCACAAATAAGCAGAACAAACAACAAACTGTACTGAGTGTAGAATATTGTTACAAATCTTACATTGGTGAAGAACAAACAAAGGAAGAGAACAAACAACAAACTGTACTGAGTGTAGAATATTGTTACAAATCTTACATTGGTGAAGAACAAACAAAGGAAGAGAACAAACAACAAACTGTACTGAGTGTAGAATATTGTTACAAATCTTACATTGGTGAAGACCCACAAATAAGCAGAACAAACAACAAACTGTACTGAGTGTAGAATATTGTTACAAATCTTACACTGGTGAAGAACAAACAAAGGAAGAAAACAAACAACAAACTGTACTGAGTGTAGAATATTGTTACAAATCTTACATTGGTGAAGACCCACAAATAAGCAGAACAAACAACAAACTGTACTGAGTGTAGAATATTGTTACAAATCTTACATTGGTGAAGAACAAACAAAGGAAGAGAACAAACAACAAACTGTACTGAGTGTAGAATATTGTTACAAATCTTACATTGGTGAAGAACAAACAAAGGAAGAGAAACAAACAACAAACTGTACTGAGTGTAGAATATTGTTACAAATCTTACATTGGTGAAGAACAAACAAAGGAAGAGAACAAACAACAAACTGTACTGAGTGTAGAATATTGTTACAAATCTTACATTGGTGAAGACCCACAAATAAGCAGAACAAACAACAAACTGTACTGAGTGTAGAATATTGTTACAAATCTTACATTGGTGAAGAACAAACAAAGGAAGAGAACAAACAACAAACTGTACTGAGTGTAGAATATTGTTACAAATCTTACATTGGTGAAGACCCAAATAAGAGAACAAATAAGTGTACTGAGTGTAGAATATTGTTACAAATCTTACATTGGTGAAGAACAAACAAAGGAAGAGAACAAACAACAAACTGTACTGAGTGTAGAATATTGTTACAAATCTTACATTGGTGAAGAACAAACAAAGGAAGAGAACAAACAACAAACTGTACTGAGTGTAGAATATTGTTACAAATCTTACATTGGTGAAGACCCACAAATAAGCAGAACAAACAACAAACTGTACTGAGTGTAGAATATTGTTACAAATCTTACACTGGTGAAGAACAAACAAAGGAAGAGAACAAACAACAAACTGTACTGAGTGTAGAATATTGTTACAAATCTTACATTGGTGAAGAACAAACAAAGGAAGAGAACAAACAACAAACTGTACTGAGTGTAGAATATTGTTACAAATCTTACACTGGTGAAGAACAAACAAAGGAAGAGAACAAACAACAAACTGTACTGAGTGTAGAATATTGTTACAAATCTTACATTGGTGAAGAACAAACAAAGGAAGAGAACAAACAACAAACTGTACTGAGTGTAGAATATTGTTACAAATCTTACATTGGTGAAGAACAAGCAAATATAGAGAACAAACTGTACTGAGTGTAGAATATTGTTACAAATCTTACATTGGTGAAGAACAAACAAAGGAAGAGAACAAACAACAAACTGTACTGAGTGTAGAATATTGTTACAAATCTTACAATGGTGAAGAACAAACAAAGAAAGAGAACAAACAACAAACTGTACTGAGTGTAGAATATTGTTACAAATCTTACATTGGTGAAGACCCACAAATAAGCAGAACAAACAACAAACTGTACTGAGTGTAGAATATTGTTACAAATCTTACATTGGTGAAGACCCACAAATAAGCAGAACAAACAACAAACTGTACTGAGTGTAGAATATTGTTACAAATCTTACATTGGTGAAGAACAAACAAAGGAAGAGAACAAACAACAAACTGTACTGAGTGTAGAATATTGTTACAAATCTTACACTGGTGAAGAACAAGCAAAAGAAGAACAAACAACAAACTGTACTGAGTGTAGAATATTGTTACAAATCTTACATTGGTGAAGAACAAACAAAGGAAGAGAACAAACAACAAACTGTACTGAGTGTAGAATATTGTTACAAATCTTACATTGGTGAAGAACAAACAAAGGAAGAGAACAAACAACAAACTGTACTGAGTGTAGAATATTGTTACAAATCTTACATTGGTGAAGAACCACAAATAAGCAGAACAAACAACAAACTGTACTGAGTGTAGAATATTGTTACAAATCTTACATTGGTGAAGAACAAACAAAGGAAGAGAACAAAACAACAAACTGTACTGAGTGTAGAATATTGTTACAAATCTTACATTGGTGAAGAACAAACAAAGGAAGAGAACAAACAACAAACTGTACTGAGTGTAGAATATTGTTACAAATCTTACATTGGTGAAGAACAAACAAAGGAAGAGAACAAACAACAAACTGTACTGAGTGTAGAATATTGTTACAAATCTTACACTGGTGAAGAACAAACAAAGGAAGAGAACAAACAACAAACTGTACTGAGTGTAGAATATTGTTACAAATCTTACATTGGTGAAGAACAAACAACAAACTGTACTGAGTGTAGAATATTGTTACAAATCTTACATTGGTGAAGAACAAACAAAGGAAGAGAACAAACAACAAACTGTACTGAGTGTAGAATATTGTTACAAATCTTACATTGGTGAAGAACAAACAAAGGAAGAGAACAAACAACAAACTGTACTGAGTGTAGAATATTGTTACAAATCTTACATTGGTGAAGACCCACAAATAAGCAGAACAAACAACAAACTGTACTGAGTGTAGAATATTGTTACAAATCTTACATTGGTGAAGAACAAACAACAAACTGTACTGAGTGTAGAATATTGTTACAAATCTTACATTGGTGAAGACCCACAAATAAGCAGAACAAACAACAAACTGTACTGAGTGTAGAATATTGTTACAAATCTTACATTGGTGAAGAACAAACAAAGGAAGAGAACAAACAACAAACTGTACTGAGTGTAGAATATTGTTACAAATCTTACATTGGTGAAGACCCACAAATAAGCAGAACAAACAACAAACTGTACTGAGTGTAGAATATTGTTACAAATCTTACACTGGTGAAGAACAAACAAAGGAAGAGAACAAACAACAAACTGTACTGAGTGTAGAATATTGTTACAAATCTTACACTGGTGAAGAACAAGCAAAGGAAGAGAACAAACTGTACTGAGTGTAGAATATTGTTACAAATCTTACATTGGTGAAGAACAAACAAAGGAAGAGAACAAACAACAAACTGTACTGAGTGTAGAATATTGTTACAAATCTTACATTGGTGAAGAACAAACAAAGGAAGAGAACAAACAACAAACTGTACTGAGTGTAGAATATTGTTACAAATCTTACATTGGTGAAGAACAAACAAAGGAGAGAACAAACAACAAACTGTACTGAGTGTAGAATATTGTTACAAATCTTACATTGGTGAAGAACAAACAAAGGAAGAGAACAAACAACAAACTGTACTGAGTGTAGAATATTGTTACAAATCTTACAATGGTGAAGAACAAACAAAGGAAGAGAACAAACAACAAACTGTACTGAGTGTAGAATATTGTTACAAATCTTACACTGGTGAAGAACAAACAAAGAAAGAGAACAAACAACAAACTGTACTGAGTGTAGAATATTGTTACAAATCTTACATTGGTGAAGAACAAACAAAGGAAGAGAACAAACAACAAACTGTACTGAGTGTAGAATATTGTTACAAATCTTACATTGGTGAAGAACAAACAAAGGAAGAAAACAAACAACAAACTGTACTGAGTGTAGAATATTGTTACAAATCTTACATTGGTGAAGAACAAACAAAGAAAGAGAACAAACAACAAACTGTACTGAGTGTAGAATATTGTTACAAATCTTACATTGGTGAAGACCCACAAATAAGCAGAACAAACAACAAACTGTACTGAGTGTAGAATATTGTTACAAATCTTACATTGGTGAAGAACAAACAAATAAGAGAACAAACAACAAACTGTACTGAGTGTAGAATATTGTTACAAATCTTACATTGGTGAAGACCCACAAATAAGCAGAACAAACAACAAACTGTACTGAGTGTAGAATATTGTTACAAATCTTACATTGGTGAAGAACAAACAAAGGAAGAGAACAAACAACAAACTGTACTGAGTGTAGAATATTGTTACAAATCTTACATTGGTGAAGACCCACAAATAAGCAGAACAAACAACAAACTGTACTGAGTGTAGAATATTGTTACAAATCTTACACTGGTGAAGAACAAACAAAGGAAGAGAACAAACAACAAACTGTACTGAGTGTAGAATATTGTTACAAATCTTACACTGGTGAAGAACAAGCAAAGGAAGAGAACAAACTGTACTGAGTGTAGAATATTGTTACAAATCTTACATTGGTGAAGAACAAACAAAGGAAGAGAACAAACAACAAACTGTACTGAGTGTAGAATATTGTTACAAATCTTACATTGGTGAAGAACAAACAAAGAAAGAGAACAAACAACAAACTGTACTGAGTGTAGAATATTGTTACAAATCTTACATTGGTGAAGAACAAACAAAGGAAGAGAACAAACAACAAACTGTACTGAGTGTAGAATATTGTTACAAATCTTACATTGGTGAAGAACAAACAAAGGAAGAGAACAAACAACAAACTGTACTGAGTGTAGAATATTGTTACAAATCTTACATTGGTGAAGAACAAACAAAGGAAGAGAACAAACAACAAACTGTACTGAGTGTAGAATATTGTTACAAATCTTACACTGGTGAAGAATAAACAAAGAAAGAGAAAAAACAACAAACTGTAGTGAGTGTAGAATATTGTTAGAAAACTTACACTGGTGAAGAACAAGCAAAGGAAGAAAACAAACTGTACTGAGTGTAGAATATTGTTACAAATCTTACATTGGTGAAGAACAAAGAAAGAAAGAGAACAAACAACAAACTGTACTGAGTGTAGAATATTGTTACAAATCTTACATTGGTGAAGAACAAACAAAGGAAGAGAACAAACAACAAACTGTACTGAGTGTAGAATATTGTTACAAATCTTACATTGGTGAAGAACAAACAAAGAAAGAGAACAAACAACAAACTGTACTGAGTGTAGAATATTGTTACAAATCTTACATTGGTGAAGACCCACAAATAAGCAGAACAAACATCAATTTGTACTGAGTGTGAATATTGTCATTAATTTTACATTGGTGAAGAACACATTGGTGAAGAACAAACAACAAACTGTACTGAGTGTAGAATATTGTTAAAAATCTTACATTGGTGAAGACCCACAAATAAGCAGAACAAACAACAAACTGTACTTAGTGTATAATATTGTTACAAATCTTACATTGGTGAAGAACAAACAAAGGAAGAGAACAAACAACAAACTGTACTGAGTGTAGAATATTGTTACAAATCTTACATTGGTGAAGACCCACAAATAAGCAGAACAAACAACAAACTGTACTGAGTGTAGAATATTGTTACAAATCTTACATTGGTGAAGAACAAACAAAGGAAGAGAAAAAACAACAAACTGTACTGAGTGTAGAATATTGTTACAAATCTTACATTGGTGAAGAACAAACAAAGGAAGAGAACAAACAACAAACTGTACTGAGTGTAGAATATTGTTACAAATCTTACATTGGTGAAGAACAAACAAAGGAAGAGAACAAACAACAAACTGTACTGAGTGTAGAATATTGTTACAAATCTTACATTGGTGAAGACCCACAAATAAGCAGAACAAACAACAAACTGTACTGAGTGTAGAATATTGTTACAAATCTTACACTGGTGAAGAACAAACAAAGGAAGAGAACAAACAACAAACTGTACTGAGTGTAGAATATTGTTACAAATCTTACACTGGTGAAGAACAAACAAATGAAGAGAACAAACAACAAACTGTACTGAGTGTAGAATATTGTTACAAATCTTACATTGGTGAAGAACAAACAAAGGAAGAGAACAAACAACAAACTGTACTGAGTGTAGAATATTGTTACAAATCTTACATTGGTGAAGAACAAACAAAGGAAGAGAACAAACAACAAACTGTACTGAGTGTAGAATATTGTTACAAATCTTACATTGGTGAAGACCCACAAATAAGCAGAACAAACAACAAACTGTACTGAGTGTAGAATATTGTTACAAATCTTACACTGGTGAAGAACAAACAAAGGAAGAGAACAAACAACAAACTGTACTGAGTGTAGAATATTGTTACAAATCTTACATTGGTGAAGACCCACAAATAAGCAGAACAAACAACAAACTGTACTGAGTGTAGAATATTGTTACAAATCTTACACTGGTGAAGAACAAACAAAGGAAGAGAACAAACAACAAACTGTACTGAGTGTAGAATATTGTTACAAATCTTACTCTGGTGAAGAACAAACAACAAACTGTACTGAGTGTAGAATATTGTTACAAATCTTACACTGGTGAAGAACAAACAAAGGAAGAGAACAAACAACAAACTGTACTGAGTGTAGAATATTGTTACAAATCTTACAATGGTGAAGAACAAACAAAGAAAGAGAACAAACAACAAACTGTACTGAGTGTAGAATATTGTTACAAATCTTACATTGGTGAAGACCCACAAATAATCAGAACAAACAACAAACTGTACTGAGTGTAGAATATTGTTACAAATCTTACATTGGTGAAGAACAAACAAAGGAAGAGAACAAACAACAAACTGTACTGAGTGTAGAATATTGTTACAAATCTTACAATGGTGAAGAACAAACAAAGAAAAAAACAAACAACAAACTGTACTGAGTGTAGAATATTGTTACAAATCTTACATTGGTGAAGACCCACAAATAAGCAGAACAAACAACAAACTGTACTGAGTGTAGAATATTGTTACAAATCTTACATTGGTGAAGACCCACAAATAATCAGAACAAACAACAAACTGTACTGAGTGTAGAATATTGTTACCAATTTTACACTGGTGAAGAACAAACAAAGGAAGAGAACAAACAACAAACTGTACTGAGTGTAGAATATTGTTACAAATCTTACTCTGGTGAAGAACAAGCAAAGGAAGAGAACAAACTGTACTGAGTGTAGAATATTGTTACAAATCTTACATTGGTGAAGAACAAACAAAGGAAGAGAACAAACAACAAACTGTACTGAGTGTAGAATATTGTTACAAATCTTACAATGGTGAAGAACAAACAAAGAAAGAGAACAAACAACAAACTGTACTGAGTGTAGAATATTGTTACAAATCTTACATTGGTGAAGAACAAACAAAAAAAGACAACAAACAACAAACTGTACTGAGTGTAGAATATTGTGTACCAAATCTTACATTGGTGAAGAACAAACAAAGGAAGAGAATAAACAACAAACTGTATTGAGTGTAGAATATTGTTACAAATCTTACAATGGTGAAGAACAAACAAAGGAAGAGAACAAACAACAAACTGTACTGAGTGTAGAATATTGTTACCAATCTTACTCTGGTGAAGAATAAACAAAGAAAGAGAAAAAACAACAAACTGTAGTGAGTGTAGAATATTGTTAGAAAACTTACACTGGTGAAGAACAAGCAAAGGAAGAAAACAAACTGTACTGAGTGTAGAATATTGTTACAAATCTTACATTGGTGAATAACAAGTAAAAAAAGAGAACAAACTGTACTGAGTGTAGAATATTGTTACAAATTACACATTGGTGAAGAACAAACAAAGGAAGAGAACAAACAACAAACTGTACTGAGTGTAGAATATTGTTACAAATCTTACATTGGTGAAGAACAAACAAAGAAAGAGAACAAACAACAAACTGTACTGAGTGTAGAATATTGTTACAAATCTTACATTGGTGAAGAACAAACAAAGGAAGAGAACAAACAACAATCTGTACTGAGTGTGAATATTGCCATTAATTTTACATTGGTGAAGAACAAACAACAAACTGTACTGAGTGTAGAATATTGTTAAAAATCTTACATTGGTGAAGACCCACAAATAAGCAGAACAAACAACAAACTGTACTGAGTGTAGAATATTGTTACAAATCTTACATTGGTGAAGAACAAACAAAGGAAGAGAACAAACAACAAACTGTACTGAGTGTAGAATATTGTTACAAATCTTACATTGGTGAAGACCCACAAATAAGCAGAACAAACAACAAACTGTACTGAGTGTAGAATATTGTTACAAATCTTACACTGGTGAAGAACAAACAAAGGAAGAGAACAAACAACAAACTGTACTGAGTGTAGAATATTGTTACAAATCTTACATTGGTGAAGACCCACAAGCAAGCAGAACAAACAACAAACTGTACTGGGTGTACAATATTGTTACAAATCTTACATTGGTGAAGAACAAACAAATAAATAGAACAAACAACAGTCTGTACTGATTGTAGAATATTGTTACAAATCTTACAATGGTGAAAAACAAGCAAATAAATAGAACAAACAACAAACTGTAGTGAATGTAGAATATTGTTACAAATCTTACATTGGTGAAGAACAAACAAATAAACTGAACAAACAACAAACTGTACTGAGTGTTAAATATTGTTACAAATCTTACACTGGTGAAGGAAGACCCACAAATAAGCAGAACAAACAACAAACTGTACTGAATATAGAATATTTTTGGAAATTTTAGACTGATGACGAAGAAACAAAGAAACAGAATATTCTACATATTGTAACTCGAAAACATCGAACAAGATGAGTAATGAAAGAGATAAGATTCAGTGGTTTTATAAATTTACTTGTTTTATCTTTCCCCACTCTTTAAATTGACTACGTTTGCTCACCACAACGATAGAAACCACTGAGAGAAATAGGTAAACTATATAATTATAAAACATTCTAAGAACTAACAACGATTAAAACAATCACTAGGTTGACATTTTTAATATAGTTTTTTTCAAAGTCAGAAGTGGAGGTCTTAACTTAAGAGCTGGATCTCACTTATTTAATGAAATCATTATTTCGTGTAATAACTGAGTCTTTCAAACTTGGGAGACTGAATCTTCTTTAGGTACTTTAACCTCATCTCTGGCAAGAAGAAAAACCAGGCGGTTATTCCCTCAGGGTCCCAACGTTAGGTATTTTACCTAAGACGGGGAAACTATGGTTGACGTTTTCTAATATTCCTATTTATATAAGGGATACTGTGGTCGATATTGTCCTTATATATCTCTATATGTAAGTATATACGATGGGACGTTGTGGTCGATATTGTCCACATATATCACTATATGTAAGTATTTACGATGTGACGTTGTGGTCGATATTGTCCACATATATCACTATATATAAGTATTTACAATGGACGTTGTGGTTGATATTGTCCTCATATATCACTATATGTAAGTATTTACGATGGGGCGTTGTGGTCGATATTGTCCACATATATCACTATATGTAAGTATTTACGATGGGACGTTGTGGTCGATATTGTCCACATATATCACTATATGTAAGTATTTACAATGGGACGTTGTGGTCGATATTGTCCACATATATCACTATATGTAAGTATTTACGATGGGACGTTGTGGTCGATATTGTCCACATATATCACTATATATAAGTATTTACAATGGGACGTTGTGGTCGATATTGTCCTCATATATCACTATATGTAAGTATTTACGATGGGACGTTGTGGTCGATATTGTCCACATATATCACTATATGTAAGTATTTACAATGGGACGTTGTGGTCGATATTGTCCTCATATATCACTATATGTAAGTATTTACGATGGGACGTTGTGGTCGATATTGTCCACATATATCTCTATATGTAAGTATTTACAATGGGACGTTGTGGTCGATATTGTCCACATATATCACTATATGTAAGTATTTACGATGGGACGTTGTGGTCGATATTGTCCACATATATCTCTATATGTAAGTATTTACGATGGGACGTTGTGGTCGATATTGTCCACATATATCACTATATGTAAGTATTTACGATGGGACGTTGTGGTCGATATTGTCCACATATATCACTATATGTAAGTATTTACGATGGGACGTTGTGGTCGATATTGTCCACATATATCTCTATATGTAAGTATTTACGATGGGACGTTGTGGTCGATATTGTCCACATATATCACTATATGTAAGTATTTACAATGGGACGTTGTGGTCGATATTGTCCTCATATATCTCTATATGTAAATATTTACGATGGGGCGTTGTGGTCGATATTGTCCACATATATCACTATATGTAAGTAGTTACGATGGGACGTTGTGGTCGATATTGTCCACATATATTAATTTATGTAAATGTTTAAGTAGGGGACATTGTGGGTGATATTGTCGTTATGCATCTGTTTATGTAAGTATTTAAATAGAAGACATTGTGGGTGATATTGTCGTTATGCATCTGTTTGTGTAAGTATTTAAGTAGGGAACATTGTGGATGATATTGTCGTTATGCATCTGTTTATCTAAGTATTTAAATAGGGGACATTGTGGGTGATATTGTCGTTATACATCTATTTGTATTTTTACATATTTATGTTGTTTATATTTGTATTTTTAGATGTTTTATATTGTTTGTATTAGTATATTTTACATGTTGTATGTTGTTTGCATTTGTATTTTTAACGTGTTTTGTGTTGTTTTTACTTATATTTTTTACATATTTATGTTGTTTATATTTGTATTTTTAGATGTTTTATGTTGTTTGTATTAGTATATTTTATATGTTGTTTGCATTTTTAATTATATTTTTTACATGTTTGTTGTTGTTTGTATTAGTATGTTTTACATTTTTGTTGTTTGTATTTGTATTTTTACATATTTTATGTCGTTTGTATTTGTATTTTTACATGTTTTATGCTATTTTATGATTCTGATTTTTTTTCTTCTTGAACTGCTCGCCAGTGGCTTAGCGATATGTATGAGGACTTACGACGCTACAAACCTTGTTTCGATACCCGTGGTAGCCCATTGTGTAGCTTTGTATTAAATTCAGAACAACAACAACAACTTTTTGAATTATATGATGATAATTATCTTATTTGAATAAGTTAGACGTCTACTTGGTAGAGGGCGCTCTGGTAATTGAGAGTGCCATCGATCTGCAAGGTTGGTGTTGAGGGAATTCTGGGTGTATACCAGGAGTATTACTTGTCGAACGTCTCGCGGCTGCTCAGCGTCATTCAGGTGCGTCTCGTAACTCATGCATTTACCAACAGACCTGCTCGGCTCAGCAGCCGACACCATGACCGACTTCCTCTTGCCAGGAGAACGAGCTCTTCACGAGGTACTGAGCGAGCACCCAGGTGAGCTGGTTCGGACAGGCAGCCCGAGTATGCTCTGCACAGTTCTCCCGTCCCATTGGCGGTCCAACAAAACCCTTCCTGTTGCTTTCAAAGTTGTGACTCTCACTGATGTGTCCGACGGGACCCTGGTGACACTTCGGGCGGGGAACGATGAAAACTTTTGTGCAGAACTTCGTAACGCCTCGGCAGCCATAAAGAACCACGTAGCAAAATTTAACGACCTGAGGTTCGTCGGCAGGAGTGGGCGAGGTGAGTAAAAAAGAATTGTTCTCAAGCTAAACTTGAAAGGTTCACAAATCAGTCGAGAAACAGCAACTTGCACTGAGGGTAATAAAGTGTGTCATCTCTAGAATAAGTAGCTAAAACATTAATAGTTATAGATAAATAACGTTGAAACTCAAATGTGGAACTTAGACAAATTAGTCAGTTTTATCTCGTATTAATTACATATCGTATTGTTCATATCAAGACAATGTTTAAAGTCACCAAAACACCGAGTTTCCTGTTTAGATTCGGTTTTACGGCTTTTGTTCCATAATAAAGTTTGTTATTATTTGTATCATCACGGATATAAACATATTATTATATTCAGAAACAAACCAGTAGTTCTACTAACTTGAGTGTCAGTTGTTCAGTGTTTACATAATATATATAGTTATACTAACGTCAGTGTCAATCGTTCAGTGTTTACATGATATATATATAGTTATACTCTCGTCAGTGTCAGTCGTTCAGTGTTTACATGATACGTATAGTTATACTCTTGTCAGTGTCAGTCGTTCAGTGTTTACAGTCGTTCAGTGTTTGTTTACATGATATATTATAGTTCTACATGATATATATAGTTCTCTCTCGTAATTGTCAGTCGTTCAGTGTTTACATGATACGTATAGTTATACTCTCGTCAGTGTCAGCTGTTCAGTGTTTACATGATATCTACAGTTATACTCTCGTCAGTGTCAGTTGTTCAGTGTTTCCATGATACGTATAGTTATACTCTCGTCAGTGTCAGTTGTTCAGTGTTCACATGATATCTACAGTTATACTAACTACAGTGTCAGTTGTTCAGTGTTTACATAATATATATAGTTATACTAACGTCAGTGTCAGTCGTTCAGTGTTTACATGATATGTATATAGTTATACTCTTGTCAGTGTCAGTCGTTCAGTGTTTACATGATATATATAGTTCTACTCTCGTAATTGTCAGTCGTTCAGTGTTTACATGATACGTATAGTTATACTCTCGTCAGTGTCAGCTGTTCAGTGTTTACATGATATCTACAGTTATACTCTCGTCAGTGTCAGTTGTTCAGTGTTTACATGATATATATAGTTCTACTCTCGTCAGTGTCAGTCGTTCAGTGTTTACATGATACGTATAGTTATACTCTCGTCAGTGTCAGTTGTTCAGTGTTCACATGATATCTACAGTTATACTAACTACAGTGTCAGTCGTTCAGTGTTTACATGATACGTATCGTTATACTCTCGTCAGTGTCAGTCGTTCAGTGTTTACATGATACGTATAGTTATACTCTCGTCAGTGTCAGTTGTTCAGTGTTTACATGATATATATAGTTCTACTAAATCCAGTGTCAGTCGTTCAGTGTTTATATGACATTTATATTTATACTAATGTCAGTGTCAATCGTTAGTGTTCACTTAATATCTTTAGTTATACTAACGTTAGTGTTAATAGTTCAGTGTTTAAATAATATCTTTAGTTATACCAACGTCAGTATCAATGCTTCAGTCTTTACATGATATCTATAGTTTTACTGCCTTCAGTATCAGTCATTCAGTGTTTATATGATATTTATATTTATACTAACTTCAGTATCAAAGGTTCAGTGTTCACATGATAACTATAATTATACCAACGTCAGGGTCAGTTGTTCAGTGTTCACATGATAACTATAATTATACCAACGTCAGGGTCAGTTGTTCATTGTTTACATGATATCTATAGTTTTACTAGCGTCAGTGTCAATGGTTCAAGGTTTACATGACATATATAATATACTAATTTCAGTCTCAGTCGTTCATTGTTTACATGATATCTATAGTTCTACTAGCGTCAGTGTCAATGGTTCAAGGTTTACATGACATATATAGTATACTAATTTCAGTCTCAGTCGTTCATTGTTTACATGATATCTATAGTTCTACTAACGTCAGTGTCAGTGGTTTGGTGTTTACTTGTTTGTGTGTTTTTGAATTACGCACAAAGCTATTCGAGGGCTATCTGTGCTAGCCGTCCCTAATTTAGCAGTGTAAGACTGGAGGGAAGGCAACTAGTCATCACCACCCACCGCCGACTCTTGGGCTACTCTTTTACCACCGAATAGTGAGATTGATCGTCACATAACGACCCCACGACTGAAAGGGCGAGCATGTTTGGCGCGACCGGGATGCGAACCCGCGACCCTCAGATCACGAGTCGCACGCCTTAACACGCTTGGCCGTGCCGGGTCCACGTTTGGTGTTTACATGATATGTATAGTTTTTGTAACTTCAACACTTTAGTGGTTCCACGATGTCTATAGTTATAATTTTAAAGTTAATGAATATTTATCAGACACTTCGAGTGAAATATACTTTCATTCTTTTTGTAATGTGATTGAAACACTTTACCTTTGTGTGATTGAAACAGTTTACCAAGGTGTGTTTGAACACTTTACCTATGTGTGATTGAAACAGTTTACCAAGGCGTGTTTCAACACTTTACCTATGTGTGATTGAAACAATTTACCATGATATATCTTCTCGTGCGTTTATTTATCTGTTTCAACTTACAGTGTAAAACCTTCCTATATCTTAACCTACTATTCAAAACCTTTAATTTTTTCTTTGTATTGAAGCATAAATATAACGTTTGTTACGAATGTGGAGTGTGAGGTCGTTGTGTCTACACACAACCTTAATTTTCTACAGGTACATTGGAGACTTACTATTCTACAAGTTAAGAACGTAAGCCGATTTTGTTACGGTTCTCGAGATACAGACGCACAGTTAGGTTCTAGCAGATAGATAACATACTGTTAAACTCAGCAATATGCACCGTATCTGGAAGTTGGAAGTCACAATCTGAACTGAAATCAGACAAGAGAGATCTGAAAGACAGATCGATTTAACATTGTTCTCTAACGTTCCCTAGTTACTTTTTTAATACCAAGCCCACAAGGAAATATTTTATATAGATAAAAGTTGATCAATAAGAAATTATATTTATCTTTGGTGGTACCCGTATAATACCTTGAAAATCATGTGTCATGTACGAAGTGAATCTTACCTCCACATTTCGTCTTTATCAGCAGTCATTGTCGTGAACACGACCCAATCGTAATAGAAAGAAATAACTGTATGTTTCTATTCCTGAAACATAGCTAACTATGTTAGCTCATTCCTTGTGCATGTTTTACGGATGAACAATATTAAATTTGATATTCTAAACAACTAGCAACAAAACGTGTTTATATGAATTATAGCTCAAAGAAAACTGTAAGCTACAAATACTAATTTACTACAGGAACGGGACGGTTCGTAATTAAACAAATAACTAGTACTTTAAATATACAAATATTGGTACCTTATAGTTTTACAAGTTAACAAACAACTAGTACTTTTAATATAGAAATATTTGTAGTTTATAGTTTTACAAGTTAACAAACAACTAGTACTTTTAATATAGAAATATTGGTACCTTCTAGTTTTACAAGTTAACAAACAACTAGTACTTTTAATATAGAAATATTGGTACCTTCTAGTTTTACAAGTTAACAAACAACTAGTACTTTTAATATAGAAATATTTGTACCTTCTAGTTTTACAAGTTAACAAACAACTAGTACTTTTAATACACATATATTTGTAGTTTTACAAGTTAAAGAACTGCTACTTCTAGTATTTTAATATTTTATCATTCAAAGTCTGCTGTCATATATAAATCAGCTTTTTTAATATTTACTTCGTTGCGGGTATGAACTTTAAGTTACCTAAGAAAGAAAGCGGTTAGGAAGGCCAGTGTTAAGTAGTCCGTATCACCTAAATGTTCTTTTTTTTCCATAGCCAAACGTTCAGTCTAATTTCAGAGAAGGTAAACATTTATTACGATTTTATTAGTTGCTTTACATGTTCTATTAGATAATTTGTGTAAACTCAGGGATACTAACACGTGATATATTTTTATAAATTTCTCACAATTCCTTTCTTAACAGCTCCTATTTTTGCTTGCTTCAACAAACCCTATAGTAATATAAAATACTGGTGCAGTTGTTAATGATTGAAATTCTCTTCTCGATTTCTTCTGATCCAGTTTAATTAAAATTTTAACATTTTATAGATTTTGTCACCATAGAAATTATCAACAGTCCACCCCGTGACATCAGAATAGAAAAACATCCTATTCATTTTACTCCCATTTATAAAACGGGTCCAAGTACACTCGAGAGTCCGTCAAATCGTTTAATAAAACGGACCACACCACTGTATTAGTCCCACATCAATAGTCCTGTAATTATAGGACTCATGTAATATACAAAAGTTCATCATGTACTCAGCTCATGTACTCTACTCTCTCCAGAAGTTCATCATGTACTCAGCTCATGTACTCTACTCTCTCCAGAAGTTCATCATGTACTCAGCTCATGTACTCTACTCTCTCCAGAAGTTCATCATGTACTCAGCTCATGTACTCTACTCTCTCCAGAAGTTCATCATGTACTCAGCTCATGTACTATACTCTTTCCAAAAGTTCATCATGTACTCAGCTCATGTACTGTACTCTCTCCAGAAGTTCATCATGTTACAGCTCATGTACTCTACTCTCTCCAGAAGTTCATCATGTACTCAGCTCATGTACTGTACTCTCTCCAGAAGTTCATCATGTACTAAGCTCATGTACTATACTCTCTCCAGAAGTTCATCATGTACTCAGCTCATGTACTGTACTCTCTCCAGAAGTTCATCATGTACTCAGCTCATGTACTGTACTCTCTCCAGAAGTTCATCATGCACTCAGCTCATGTACTGTACTCTCTCCAGAAGTTCATCATGTACTCAGCTCATGTACTATACTCTCTCCAGAAGTTCATCATGTACTCAGCTCATGTACTGTACTCTCTCCAGAAGTTCATCATGTACTAAGCTCATGTACTATACTCTCTCCAGAAGTTCATCATGTACTCAGCTCATGTACTGTACTCTCTCCAGAAGTTCATCATGCACTCAGCTCATGTACTGTACTCTCTCCAGAAGTTCATCATGTACTCAGCTCATGTACTATACTCTCTCCAGAAGTTCATCATGTACTCAGCTCATGTACTATACTCTCTCCAGAAGTTCATCATGTACTCAGCTCATGTACTGTATATGTACTCTCTCCTGAAGTTCATCATGTACTCAGCTCATGTACTCAGCTCATGTACTCTCTCCAGAAGTTCATCATGTACTCAGCTCATGTACTGTACTCTCTCCAGAAGTTCATCATGTACTCAGCTCATGTACTGTACTCTCTCCAGAAGTTCATCATGTTACAGCTCATGTACTCTACTCTTACTCCAGAAGTTCATCATGTACTCAGCTCATGTACTGTACTCTACTCATGTTACTCCTGAAGTTCATCATGTACTCAGCTCATGTACTCTACTCTTTCCAGAAGTTCATCATGTACTCAGCTCATGTACTATACTCTCTCCAGAAGTTCATCATGTACTCAGCTCATGTACTGTACTCTCTCCAGAAGTTCATCATGTTACAGCTCATGTACTCTACTCTCTCCAGAAGTTAATCATGTACTCAGCTCATGTACTATACTCTCTCCTGAAGTTCATCATGTACACCGACTAATCTTCCTCATAGTTAACAATCTTAATTTTTTATAAAAGTCAAACTTACCCCTGAATCGCAGCTGTTAACACTTGTGGATAAACCTGCCCATTCTCGGTGCGACACGACATGTGTCGCGTGATCAATTCGTTGCTTCTGACGAGCTTCATCATGTCTTGCCTACCGCGACAGAGTGAGAATTTATGTTGATTTAAAAACATAATTCCGCGTTGTATTTTCAGTTTTCTAAATAAAATAGTAATGTGCATAACAAAACAAACAGCAGCCTTAAGTAAGACGATAGATGCCGTTAGTGTGCTCGAGTCGTCATCTAAGTTACTTATGAAATTATTAAACTTCAACTTTTATTATTATTAGAACAAGAAACTTCTATATTTATGGGTTTTCATAAATTTTATTGTGTTGTATAAAAAAAAGTTTGCGGATTTTCTAGCAACAAAATGGCGTCTATTGATGTTACGTATATCAGTTCCACCATAAAGAACACAATACATCCAACATACACGTGTTTGTTCGTCCACATCAATTGTGTTATTCTTATTTCTAGTGATGCTCTTTAAAACTTTGTCATTTTAACAAATTTCGTACAGTCTGTACGTCTAACGCTACCTCCTGCCATGTTAACACCACCTGTCAACACCTCCATTAAGTTGAATAAACCTTCTTCATCATCAACACTACCTACCTAACACCAACTGCTTGCTTCTGTCTGAAATAAAACTACCTATCAGTTTCCATATAATTTGACACCACTACCTATCATCTTTTGCTTAACTTAATACCATCTACTAGCTTCTATCTAATTTAACACTATCTTCCAGATTCTGGCTAATTAAAACCACCTACCGGGTTCTACTTAATTTAAGACTATCTACCAGTTTCTGTCTCTTTTAGCACCGCCTTCTAACTCTTAGTTAATTTATAACTACGTACTGTTTTCTGTCTAATTTAACACCATCTACTAGATTGTCTTTAATATAACACCAACATAAGCGACACCAGTGACCAGTTTTTCTAATTATTAACTTCTGTATGAAGTAACGTTAACCCTCAGTTTTGTGTAATTTAACACCAACCATTAACTTGCCTTCAATGTAACATCAGTCATTATTATTTTCGATCAGTTTCTGCCTAATTTAACAACTATCAGTTTCTTGTTAACTTAACATCAGTTATCAGCTTTTGTTAATGTAACACCAACTATTGTTTTCAGGATAATGTAACACCAGCCGTCATTTTCTGTTAACAAAATTCGAATATGAAATCCTATGTTTCTGAAGATACTCGACATAAATTATATTCACTACTTTCGTGTCTGAGTTATTCGGTATTTGTCCGATACGTATGTTTGTAGTTAGAAGCTAGTTTAGATTAGATATATTCTACATAAGGTGTGATATGTTAGAGACGGATCCGCATGACAGTAACGTTTCCGTTTGAACAAGTAAACACGTTCATCATGTTTCTCAACAGAGCGAGCGGATTCAGCCATTCACGGCCCATGTTTCTCAACAGAGCGAGCGGATTCAGCCATTCACAGCCCATGTTAGTCCTTGTGTACCAATATGCAAACTGTCAGTTCGTTAGGCCTTATTATCCTGACCTGAAACGTTTGAAATCGATTATTATTTACACATCTTGTATACATTCGTACATATTAATTTCACTAAGCGTACATGTTTAAAGCGTTAAGCCTGCGATAGAATCGTAACGTGTATGCATGTATAACACGTGATATTACAAAGTGGGTTGACATAATGTGTTGCTCTAATATGATAGTGTTAATGAATCCGCCAGTGCAGTTGAATTCTGGCCTCGAATTCACATCCAGAGTAACAATACAGCTGAACTTAAAAAAAAGGTTTATTTTCTGTATAAATAGAATCGTTATAATATTTGTCATTGTTGAAAAGACATAAGAACTACTTTATTATCCGAGAGCTAGGATGGTTGACTTAATCAAATTATTACATTCTAGTGCTTCGTTAAAACTTAGACGATTTTGTCTTCATGATATGGATGTCTGAAATTAGATCAATATTAATCCATTTGTCATGCGAATCGATTTTCCAGGCTATAATGGTTTTCTCTTCTCGGTAAGAACAAATGTAACAGAGTACTGGTTTAAGAAGTTGGCAAGAGAGGCTCGAATCGTATTGTGCCCCAAAACACTACCCGTTTATAAAATTATATATTCAAACCTCTAAGTCCGCCCTCTACATTCCGACACTTAGTTACACAACCCCTTTCAAACATGTGGTCAGCTTCCGGTCAGTTATCTCTTTCTTTCTTTGTGAACCTAACGATGACCGAAGAAGATCGAAACGTTGTTCACTCCTCTACGTAAAAACTTTTCTCAACCCAAACGAGCCGTTTTTACATATATAGTTTTCTCGACATCACTGACACTACCCGTACTTTACGCTGTGTGCTGGTTAAAAGTGTGACAGTCAGAACCTTAGTGTAGATTGAAGGTAGTACAATGTTACTGACTGATTGCCTTCTGTTTGATCAATAGCTCAGAATACGACATGGAAACAGTAGTCTTAGAAACGACGATACATTTCAATCAGTTGGGAGGTTATTTATTTCAGTAACACCAAAGTCATGTTGGAAGTGCAAAACAGCTAAAATTTATAAAACAGAAGTGCTACTTGAATTATTGTGATCATGGTCTAGTGTTGTAACGTAACACAAACTGTGGAATTTAAATAACCACAGAACTGCCACCTTCACACTAAATTAAGGACAATTATCGCGGATATCTCTTGAGTAATTTTACGCAAAATTCGAAACAAAGGCAAAAACATTTCTTGTACTGATGTTGATTTTCTTACGAAATAGATATTTCGTTTGTTTCTTTCTCTGTTTTCGAGTGTATTATGGAAACATGCTATAGTAAGATTTTTTATTGAAACATGCTATTGCAAGATTTATTATGGAAACATGCTATTGTAAGATTTCTTAAAATAACCAGTATCTTGAATTATTTGAAGTAAAAACCGATTTTTCAAGGTAGCTGTAAATACTTGATTCACAGAATCATGTAAAAAGATTCAAGGCTTAGGCACATGTGTCAATTAATCGTTATTTACTTTATATGTAGAAGCATGTGTTAATTTGATGTTGTTCCCTTTAGGCTTAGGTGCAGGTATGGGTTTATTGTAAAGTATATTATGTGTATGTGTATATATTCACGTAATGGTTTATTCACTGTAGACGAAGATACGTGTATGTTCACTGTTATTTACTTTACTCATAGATGCGAGTATTGTTGTGACTTTCTTCGCTTTAGGCTTAAGTAAATGTATTGAGGTACTGTTCTTTGGTTTAGGCTTAGTTGTTTTATTTGCTGTTCTTTGCTTTATCCTGAATACTTGTAACTGTTTTTCAGTTTAGGCTTAGGTGGGTGTATTGGTTTGCCGTTCTTCGCTCGTTTCATGCTTATAAAGGCTTATTGTTTTTGTGAGGAAGCCTTACATGATTTATAGAACCTGGAACGTGTGGTCTGTTGAATAGATCCGCCTCGCTACAGTAACCGTATAAACGCATTTAACACAGTTTATTGAACTTTCTTCGCGGCAAAAGCGTCTAAATAATAAACCATGACTCGTCAAAGCATTCACTACCAGCCGGGTGCAATAGAGAAGAAAAATAATAGTACTGAAAGTACGAAAATAACTTAGATATGTTCAGATTCAGTCGTGTTGTAGGGCATACCCGAATCGTCTGTTCGACTGGCAAATACTTCAAATTTTTTGTAGCGCTAAGGAAAAAGCCGTTAAGTAGTTGACAAAAAGTCTATACAGGAATTTTTACTGATATTAAAAATGTGTTTTCTTTTAAAAGACCGCCACACAGATTAACGGAATAGAAAAGAAAGAAGAAACGTATTTTATTTTCATAAATAGGTAAATTATTTAAAAAGTGTAGCAAGATCTGGGTTATCAGCGCCATCTGACCCGAGTAATCAGTATGATTAATTTAATACGTGCTATTACTGTCAGAGTAAACTTAATTCTAACTGACATTGACATAAGATGAACATTCTGATACACACTCATTAAAAACGTAAGTTAGTTCATGTAAGAAATAAGAGAAAGTAGGCCTAAAGTGAAGGAAACAAGGAATGAAGAAAGGTGTTGAAACATGTTAGCAAAATTAGCACAACGCCCCCAATTCAATGAAAATATTCAGCTTTATAATAATAATATAACATTTCAAAGATCATAGACTACTTTAGATAGGAATGATTTCACCAACAATCTGTAATTAACTTAGTAACAACAATAATAAGAATTTCAAATATTTATATCAGAACTTCGTGATTATGTTATGTAGACTAATATATTGTGCATTACTATAAACCTTAACGACAAGCAGTCCACATCATGATATGATTTCAGAAGTCGCATACACTCGGCCAAGCATGGAACATAAAATAAAAATTAATAATTTTTGTAAGTTATTGTGTTGCACACTTACAAGTCTGTCGTTCGTTGTACACACGGAGGCCTGGCATGGCCAAGCACGTAAGGCGTGCGACTCGTAATCCGAGGGTCGCGGGTTCGCGCCCGCGTCGCGCCAAACATACTCGCCCTTTCAGCCGTGGAGGCGTTATAATGTTACGGTCAATCCCACTATTCGTTGGTAAAAGAGTAGCCCAAGAGTTGGCGGTGGGTGGTGATGACTAGCTGCCTTCCCTCTAGTCTTACACTGCTAAATTAGGGGCGGTTAGCACAGATAGCCCTCGAGTAGCTTTGTGCGAAATTCCAAAAAAACAATTGTACACACGAGTGATGACTCTCCAACCATAGTGTAAATATGGCTACTCCATTACCTTAGTTAAGGTAATAACAGCTAATAAAGCTTTGCAGTTATAATAAATATGGCTACATCATTACTTTAGTTGGAGTACTTTGTGTGGTTTGGTTTAAATTTCGCGCAAAGCTACACGTGGGCTATCTACTCTAGCCAACTCTAATTTATTAGTGTAAGATTAGAGGGAAGGCAACTAGTCATCACCACCCACCGCCAACTCTTAGGCTACTCTTTTACCAACGAATAGTGAGATTCACCGTCACATTATAACGCCTACAAGGCTGAAAGGGAGAGCATGTTTGGTGACGAATCGAGTGTCATGATGGGCCTTAGTTGCTGTAATAATAATTAATCCAACCTTGCAGTTATAGTAAATATGGCTACCTCATTACCTTAGCCGAAACTAGTGTTGTTCCATTATATAGGTAGGCTTACCTTATTGAAATTAGTGTTGTTCCGTTACATAGGTTACTAAAATATAAATCTCATAAGTACAGTTTACTTTACATTTAACTATGATTTTATATACATGTTTGAAAATTTTGTTTGTTTTTCCAGGAAAAAGTCTATCCATAACTATTACTATCAGCACTAGTCCTCCCCAGGTGGCGTCCTACTCAAAGGCAATCAAAGTCACTGTAGATGGACCTCGAGAACCACGAAGTAAAACACGTAAGTTTGTCTCAAACGGACAAAAATAATAACTATTTGTAGCTATTAGAAATAATATATTTTATTATTACATCTATAACACTGACAATCACTTGAAGATTGGTTTGATCCTTTAGTCTATTTAATAATATTTGAGATGATGTCATCTTTATAGATCTCACGATTTGTTGCTCTATTAATAACACAACATCGACTTTTTATGTTTTAAAATAATTTTAATTTAAAAAAATTAGAAAATGTTTAAAATGATATGTATGTGCGAATAATCTAATATAGTTAACGTTTCATTAATAGAAATAACCTAACAACAGAACATCGTTTAATCTCAATATAGTCTGATAAAGTTCATCGTTGTATTAACACAAATAATCTAACAACAGGTCATCGTTTAATAACTATGTAGTTTGGTAAAGTTCAGCGTTACGTTAACACAAATAATCTAACAACAGGACATCGTTTAATAACTATGTAGTTTGGTAAAGTTCAGCGTTACGTTAACACAAATAATCTAACAACAGGACATCGTTTAATAACTATGCAGTTTGATAAAGTTCAGCGTTACGTTAACACAAATAATCTAACAACAGGACATCGTTTAATAATTATGTAGTTTGGTAAAGTTCAGTGTTACGTTAACACAAATAATCTAACAACAGGACATCGTTTAATAACTATGTAGTTTGGTAAAGTTCAGCGTTACGTTAACACAAATAACCTAACAACAGGACATCGTGTAATACCGATATCAATACAATTACTAATATATCATAATGTATGTCTATCTATCCGTTTATCAACTACTATCACCAATATGGCTGTATGTATATCTGTTGATCTACCAGTTTATGTATTTATTTATCAATCTGTCTGTCTGTACATGTACCAATCTGCTTTTCTGTGTGTGTGTATATATATATATATATTCAATTTTCTATGTGTAGGTCTGTCTCTCTGTCTTTTCATAAATATATTTTTCTATATCTATCTCTTTACCACTCTGTTTTTTCTATGTATATCTCTTATCTTTCTACTTATCTATCTATCTACCCATCAGTTAGTTAGTCTGTGGATCTATCTGTCTATTATATATAAGAGCAGACTGTATATATATTAATCTTTAGATAAGATCTTAGGTGTGCTTTCTTCTATACTAGAATTTCCTATGTGATGTGGCTGTTATCCGAAACCCGTTATTTAAGCCGTCTGGATTTAGAATAATGTATTCTGGCCGTTTTCTTTCTGTAGGGTACAAACGATATTACTGGCGGGTCAAGGTCATGTCTGTAATAAACGACTCTTTAATTTCCACGCACGCCACGTGCGATAACGCGTTTTATATTTTTTTTAACCTTCTCAGAGGAAATATGGGAACAGAAGTCGTTAATAATAAACCAGGCTTCCATAACGTGAACATCTCTATAATATGTTTCAAGCGCCTCTGGTGGAAAACGAAAAATTCAACAGTAACAACAACTAAAGATACGATTGGCCTATGGAAGGTAATCTACCAACTGACCTATCGATCAGTTTTATAATACCTGAGCAAAAGTGGTCATACAGTGGGTGGCTCACCCGTAAAGATTGGTTGTGCCCACTTTAATAACCCATCCCAGCCCTTAATAACGTGTTCGCTGGGAATAGAACAGCTGTCGTCGTAACATCTGGCAACTAGATCAATGGTAAGGTTTATCAGTATCGTTCATATTGCGTTCTGCTCGCTGACTTTGGGGGAAACTGCTGCGTTCACACCGTAATGCACGCGCCGTTAACCCAGGCACAGGCGTGCATACTCCGCGCGCCTTTCTCGTTGACTGAAAATCATTCATTATTCAGTGGCTCAGTTTTCCCATACTCTCAGCCGCACGTTTTTATGCTGGCTGTGTTATAAAACTGAACACGTCCACCGATATCAGCGGTGGCAGCCACGCTGGCTAATACACGGCCTACCGCAGCCTTGTCTTGCTTCGCATAATCGTTATTCACAGAGCAACTTGGTGGCGGGAGATATGCTCGCAGTAAATCACATTTAATATTTAGCACCCAACAGAGCCCGTGCGATAATTGTGCTGGCCGACAACAGATAAGAGTTCTATAGTGGAACAGTGTTTTGGTTTTTTTTTTCCTGTGACTTCGGTTGTACCACTATGTGCCTTGTGTTGGAATTTAGCTGCAAATCTAACTGCATATAACGCCCTCTAGCGACTGGAATTATGACAGCAGTGGGAAATAATTCATTGTTGTGAATTTACTTTTTACACACAAACATTTTTAATTAATTAATTGCACCCACACACCCATTCTTTACATACTGTTTTTGCTTTGTGCATTATAAGAAATACACGAGTATGTTTATTTATACATCACTAAACAAACTAATAATAACACTATGTAACAAATTTTTTACTTTCTCTTTTTCCTGGACAGAAAGTATTTTTTCCCAATTGCTTATGCCTAAAGTAAATGGAAAAGACACATTTTTCTCTTCAAACTTTGATTTTTTGACCTAGAAGCGTATAACGAAAACATGATAGGAGACTATATTTGGGGGCTGTTGAACCGTAAAGTTGGATGTTTCTTTACCAAATTTGGCATGAAGGTTTTCCAACAAAGCCCATAAAAGTCGCAAAACGCATAATACAAAACATAAAATTTGTATGTATCACCCCAAACAAACCTTGATACTAAATTTGATGAGGATCTAGAACATTGTACTTTTACGTTTTGTATTTCAAAATGTTTTTGTTTTGTTAAAATCAAGTTAAGTCAATCTCAGAGCTAATTTTTTAACCATAATTTCGTGAAGCGTTTTGACGTTACACTTACAACACCAGATCAAACTGAGTAATAAACAAATGTTAATACAGCAGTGGCTGTATAATAATGCTAAAGCAGAAAAGACAAGTATTGTTTTAACACTTACCCTATTTCGGGTAATGCTATTGCTTTAATACTAAGCCTATTTAGGGTAATGTTATTGCTTTAATGCTAAGCCTATTTAGGGTAATGTTATTGCTTTAATCCTAAGCCTACTTAGGATAATGTTATTGTTTAAAGAAACAGCGTAGCTCCATTTGTTTTTGCTCTGTGAACTTCTATTCTTTACTAAATTTCGTCGAACAAATGATGATGCAGAGAAATATCTTGGTTACTGCTAATTCTGGGTAAGCTGCAGCAGTGGTCAACAGAAGTAAAATTCACTAAGCGCTTTGTAACAATCACGAATGACAGGTCTTTCATTTCGCGCTTTTCTTTTGTTCATAAAATCACATTGTCATTCAAAATGTAATCATATCAAAGTCGCCATATAATAACAGACATAATAACACACTTATATTGACTGATTTATGTAAAACACGTCCGTGAAAAAATGTGTTTATATTTATACCCATGATTTCGTAAGGATGTGCACGATTGCTTGTATACAGGGTACCACGTAAATATTCTGCATGTGAGTTTACAGGGTAAAACATAAACATTTTACACTAGGGTATAGAGGGTGGCAAATGGTTTAAATGGGAGTATACACAGAGTGTGACACATATTCTACATGCAGGATATAACGGAGGTGTGTTTGCGTTCTTTTCATTACCTGACTCTGATGTTTACTCACGACCAGGCCCGGCATGGCCGAGCGCGTTAAGGCATGCGACTCGTAACCTGAGGGTCGCGGGTTCGCATCCGCGTCTCGCCAAACATACTCGCCCTTTCAGCCGTGGAGGCGTTATAATGTTACGGTCAATCCCACTATTCGTTGGTAAAAGAGTAGCCCAAGAGTTGGCGGTGGGTGGTGATGACTAGCTGCCTTCCCTCTAGTCTTACACTACTAAATTAGGGACGGCTAACACAAATAGTCCTTGAGTAGCTTTGTGCGAAATTCAAAAACAAACAAAACAAAAACTCACGACCGACTGATTAGGAGAATTCAAGAAAAACTACATTTGCTGTTTAAGTATTTTTTATTACGCGTTTCATCTCTCTCTATTCAGCTATATTAGTACACACTAATATTCGATAACCTTAAGTATACATATATTATTGACCTTAGCCTTAATTACTTCAAGTTTTCTTGGATTAACACTGGTCTTCTATAACCTCAAGTAGATATAGCTTCCAGCCTTGATAACCTGAAGCATACATAGACTGACCCTAAATCTGATAACCTGACACATATATAGACTAACCCTAAATCTGATAACCTGAAACATACATAGATTAACCCAAATTTAAATAACTGAAGTATAAACAGCTTAACCCTAAGTTTGATGATATGAAGCAAACAGAGACTAACCCGAAGTTTGATGGTATGAAGCATACATAAATTAACCCTAAGTTTGATGATATGAAGCTTCTATATAGATAGACACTAACCTTCATAATCAGAAATATACATATAACGTACTAGTGTTATTTCCAGGGCAGCAGCAACAACTTCGAGCCTTTGCTTCAGCTTTTGGGCAACGACCTCCATTTCTTGACCCACTTCGTGAGTGGGAGCACTTGAGACGAAAGGCAGCGGAACATTGGAGAATGTCTGGAGCTCCAGTCGTCCATACAGGTAAGTAGCGAGTGGTGATAATTAGAAGACAGTCAGTCTGTTTCTTATGTGTTTTAATTACGCGTCTTTAAATCGTAATTTATTTTGGTAAGGTTTAAATTTCGCCCAAAGCTACACGTGCACTGTGTTCGTTAGCCACCCCTAATTTGTCATTGATAAACTGGAAAGGAAACATCTAGTCGGTATCACCCACCGCCAAATTTTGAGTTTACTTTTATCAACAAACAGGGAGACTGAATTTTACATTATAACTCCTCTAAGGCTGAAAGAGAGTGCATGTTCGGTTGGCAGGATTCGAACCTGCGACCCTCAGATTGCGAGTCGGGTAACATATCCACCAGTGTAGGCCAAACCGTTCAAAATCTTGGTAGCACGTGCTTATGTCGTCATTCCATACGAAACGGGAAGGTTTAGTTTCGTGACACGTCCTTACAAGTATCGTCCAAACGTTTCATGCTGAGAAAAGAGCACATAAAGTCTCTGAGGCCGCCCATGTTGCATCATGATCAGTTTGCGATACATAATGATTGCAAGAAGAAACAAAATAGGAAAAAATCATTATATTTAAAGTACATTTTTATGGATAACAGCTCGAACATGTTGCACGAGATATCACACCAAGAGTACTGAATGTTTCTTGTTATTTTTTTACAGAATATTAAACCCATCTTTAAATGAAGTTACCGTCAGTGATTTCGAGAAAACCCACTTGTAGAGAAAAATATGTAAAAACGGCTCGTTTGGGTTGAGATTTTTTTTACGTAGAGGAGCGAACAACGTTTGGACTTTCTTCGGTCATCGTCAGGTCGAAACGTTGTTCGTTCCACTACATAAAACAAAACATTTTCTCAACCCAAACGAGCTGTTTTTACACATAGAAGTTACCGTCAGTTCTGGGTAAGAGTTTGCTAGTATTTACATTAATAACTGTTTTTATTTAGTTTTACCAGTTAGTAGTGCCACTGTAGTGTAATACTTTGAAATTATTGGTTAATTTTGTAATCATACCTGTATAGGATATAATATGTTCATACACTTGGTTAACATAACCATATCTGTATATGATATAATATGTTCATACACTTGGTTAACTTTATAACCATACCTGTATATGATATAATATGTTCATACACTTGGTTAACATAACCATACCTGTGTAGGATATAATATGTTCATACACTTGGTTAACATAACCATACCTGTATATGATATAATATGTTCATACACTTGGTTAATTTTATAACCATACCTGTATAGGATATAATATGTTCATACACTTGGTTAACTTTATAACCATACCTGTATATGTTATAATATTTTAATATACTTAGTTAACTTTATAACCATACCTGTATATGTTATAATATCTTAATATAATCAGTGATGTCATCGTGAACCTGACGATGACCGAAGATGGTCGAAACGTTGTTCGCTCTTCTATGTAAAATATTTTCTCAACCCAAACGAGCCGTTTTTGCATATAAATATCTTAATATACTTGGTTAACTTTATAACCATACCTGCATATGATATAATATGTTCATACACTTGGTTAACTTTATAACCATACCTGTATAGGATATAATATGTTCATACACTTGGTTAACTTTATAACCATACCTGTATATGTTATAATATTTTAATATATATGTTATAATATTTTAATATACTTAGTTAACTTTATAACCATACCTGTATATGTTATAATATCTTAATATAATCAGTGATGTCATCGTGAACCTGACGATGACCGAAGAAGGTCGAAACGTTGTTCGCTCTTCTATGTAAAATATTTTCTCAACCCAATCGAGCCGTTTTTGCATATAAATATCTTAATATACTTGGTTAACTTTATAACCATACCTGCATATGATATAATATCTTCATACACTTGGTTAACTTTATAACTATATCTGTATAGGATATAATATGTTCATACACTTGGTTAACTTTATAACCATACCTGTATAGGATATAATATGTTCATACACTTGGTTAACTTTATAACCATACCTGTATAGGATATAATATGTTCATACACTTGGTTAACTTTATAACAATACCTGTGTAGGATATAATATCTTAATATACTTGGTTAACATAACCATACCTGCATAGGATATCCGCCCCCGTCGTTTATATAGGATGGTGAATATAAGCCAATATATTTAGTTCAGTAAATTTAAAGAATCTAATGCGAATTGAACATTGGATCAGAGCCTTGAGTATATAGAACCAAACAGCTTACACATTTTAAAGGAGTGTTTGCTGAAACGTTTCTTTCTGTGATTTATCTATTTTTGATGTCGTACAGGTATTCGGATTTTCTATTCAAATATTTTTGTTTCTACGTTATTTGACATTAACGATTTGTTCCTAAAACTTCTTGCTGTGTTACAATAAGGTGTCGTCTGGAGGCTTTGTCATGAACACATTTCATGGTTTTATTCCAAACTTCTGACAAAAGATATTGTCTCTTCTCTCCTAATCTGGTTTCTCAACAACACAAGCAGGTAATAAACACCAAGAATATCTTAACACTACCATTTCGGCGCAAAGGGATTTAAAATCTAAACTAAACCGTCAGTTTCATGAGACGAACAATTTATGAACGACAAGAGACAGCTGACTTAGAAGAAACTCAAGTAAAGTACCAGTAACATGGCACCCAGCCAATAGTCACTTCTGTCGTACAACAAAATAAACGTTGAAATGGGACGTTTCGCGGTTAACCTGTCACATTGAAGACCTGCAGGTTTCTTAAACGTATAGGTTCATACTACTTTACATTACGACCTGTAGAAACTGTTGTAAACTACTTGATTTGATATTCTACAACTAATGGAACGTATGCTAAGAGAAAACAATATTTACATTCCATGTAAAACAACAATAGTTACATCAGCCTTTCTAACTAAAATAAAATGATTGTATATAATACAACAACATTTACTCAGGCCTTCTCACCAGAATGTAATTATTGTATGGAATATAACAAGAGTTACTTTAGCCCTTTTGGCGAGAATGTAATGATTGTATATATAATACAACAACATTTACTCAGGCCTTCTCACCAGAATGTAATTATTGTATGGAATATAACAACAGTTACTTTGGCCATTCTGGCGAGAATGTAATGATTTTATTTAATACAACAATAGTTTCTTCAGCCTTTCTGACGAAATTATAACTACTCAATATAATACAACAACAAATACTCAAGCATTCTCACCAGAATGTAATGAATGTTTATAATACAACAGTAGTTATTTCAGCCTTTCTCACCAGAATGTAATGAATGTTTATAATACAACAGTAGTTATTTCAGCCTTTCTCACCAGAATGTAATGAATGTTTATAATACAACAGTAGTTATTTCAGCCTTTCTCACCAGAATGTAATGAATGTTTATAATACAACAGTAGTTATTTCAGCCTTTCTCACCAGAATGTAATGAATGTTTATGATACAACAGTAGTTATTTCAGCCTTTCTCACCAGAAGGTAATGAATGTTTATGATACAACAGTAGTTATTTCAGCCTTTCTCACCAGAATGTAATGAATGTTTATAATACAACAGTAGTTATTTCAGCCTTTCTCACCAGAATGTACTTATTATATATAATACAAGAATAGCTACTTCAGGCCTTCTGACGAGAATGTAATGATGGTATATAATAAAACAATAGTTACTTCGGGCCTTCTGACGAGAATGTAATGATGGTATATAATAAAACAATAGTTACTTCGGGCCTTCTGACGAGAATGTAATGATGGTATATAATAAAACAATAGTTACTTCTGGCCTTCTGACGAGAATAATACAACAAAAGTTACTTCAGGCCTCCTCACGAAAATGTAATGATTGTATACAACACAACAATGGCGACTTCACCCCTTCTCACCAGAATGTAATGATTGTATACAATACAACAATGGTTACTTCACCCCTTCTGACCAGAATGTAATGATGGTATATAATACAACAATAGTTACTTCACCCCTTCTGACCAGAATGTAATGATGGTATATAATACAACAATAGTTACTTCACCCCTTCTGACCAGAATGTAATGATGGTATATAATACAACAATGGTTACTTCACCCCTTCTGACCAGAATGTAATGATGGTATATAATACAACAATGGTTACTTCAGGCCTTCTCACGAGAATATAATGATAGTATACAATACAACAATGGCGACTTCACCTCTTCTGACCGGAATGTAATGATGGTATACAATACAACAATGGCTACTTCACCTCTTCTGACCAGAATATAATAATTGTATATAATACAACAATGGCTACTTCACATCTCCTGGCCAGGATAAAATGATGTATACAATACAACAATGGCTACACTACCCCTTCTGACCGGAATGTAATGATGGTATACAATACAACAATGGCTACTTCACCTCTTCTGAGCAAGATATAATTATATAATATATGATCACTAACTAATGATTTCGTTTTTCTAACTTCATAATCAGTTTTAAAATTAATTGTGTTTGTTTTCCTCATTCACCAGGTTTAACTGTCTTCCCTTTAAGGATATATATATGTTGGTCGGTTGTCCTTACTTTCTGCGTCAAATGTATTTTTATCTTTTGATGGCCCTTTCACATTTCATTGAATTTGATTGGTACCATAAGGGTAAATGGTTCCTAAGTTTCTGCTGTGACAAGATCTGTCTCGGAAAGACTCCTTAGGTTTCTACAAGGCATGTTGTTACGTGAATGACACCACATCATCAACATTATTATGACATCAAACTTGGTTGGAATAGAAGAGGAGCGCTAATGTAAAGTGAAAGTTTGAGAAATTGTTTCAGTATCACCGAACATGAAATTACAGATAGAACTAAACCTAATGTAACGTGAAAGTTTGAGAAATTATTTCGATATCACCATACATGAAATTACAGATAGAACTAAACCTAATGTAACGTGAAAGTTTGAGAAATTGTTTCAGTATCACCATACATGAAATTACAGATAGAACTAAACCTAATGTAACGTGAAAGTTTGAGAAATTGTTTCAGTATCACCATACATGAAATTACAGATAGAACTAAACCTAATGTAACGTGAAAGTTTGAGAAATTGTTTCAGTATCACCATACATGAAATTACAGATAGAACTAAACCTAATGTAAAGTGAAAGTTTGAGAAATTGTTTCAGTATCACCATACATGAAATTACAGATAGAACTAAACCTAATGTAACGTGAAAGTTTGAGAAATTGTTTCAGTATCACCATACATGAAATTACAGATAGAACTAAACCTAATGTAACGTGAAAGTTTGAGAAATTATTTCGATATCACCATACATGAAATTACAGATAGAACTAAACCTAATGTAACGTGAAAGTTTGAGAAATTGTTTCAGTATCACCATACATGAAATTACAGATAGAACTAAACCTAATGTAAAGTGAAAGTTTGAGAAATTGTTTCAGTATCACCATACATGAAATTACAGATAGAACTAAACCTAATGTAACGTGAAAGTTTGAGAAATTGTTTCAGTATCACCATACATGAAATTACAGATAGAACTAAACCTAATGTAACGTGAAAGTTTGAGAAATTGTTTCAGTATCACCATACATGAAAGTACAGATAGAACTAAACCTAATGTAACGTGAAAGTTTGAGAAATTGTTTCAGTATCACCATACATGAAATTACAGATAGAACTAAACCTAATGTAACGTGAAAGTTTGAGAAATTGTTTCAGTATCACCATACATGAAATTACAGATAGAACTAAACCTAATGTAACGTGAAAGTTTGAGAAATTGTTTCAGTATCACCATACATGAAATTACAGATAGAACTAAACCTAATGTAAAGTAAAAGTTTGAGAAATTGTTTCAGTATCACCATACATGAAATTACAGATAGAACTAAACCTAATGTAACGTGAAAGTTTGAGAAATTGTTTCAGTATCACCATACATGAAATTACAGATAGAACTAAACCAAATGTAACGTGAAAGTTTGAGAAATTGTTTCAGTTTCACCATACATGAAATTACAGATAGAACTAAACCTAATGTAAAGTGAAAGTTTGAGAAATTGTTTCAGTATCACTGTAGATAAAATTACATATAGAACTAAACCTAATGTAACGTGAAAGTTTGATAAATTGTTTCAGTATCACCGTACATGAAATTACAGGTAGAACTAAACCTAATGTAAAGTAAAAGTTTGAGAAATTGTTTCAGTACCACAATACTTCAAATTATAGATAGTATTGCTAAATTAACGTGAAAGTTTAGGAAAATGTTTCGATATCACCATACTTCAAATTACAGATAGAACTAAAACTTAAGTAACGTTAACATTTTATTAAATGTTTCAGTATCACCGTACATCAAATTACAGATAGAACTAAAACTAAAGTAAGGTAAAACTTTGATAAAATGTTTCAGTATCACCATAGATATAATTACAGATAAAATTTAAACTAAATAAAGTTAAAAGTTATAGAAATTGTTTTAGTATCATCATACATCAAATTACAGATAGAAATAAATCTAAAGTAACCTGAAATTTTGAGAAAATGTTTGAGTACCACCATACATCAAATTACAGATAGAACTAAAACTAAAGTAACGTTAAAGGTTGAGAATGTGTAATAAGTTTGAAACCATCTATCACATTTATGTCGGTAATACTGAGTATTAGTTTAATTATATAATACTTAGTGACTAAGTGGTGTTTTGTATATTTCACTATCATTATTATAACGTTTTTTAGTGTACATTCATTTCAAAATTAATATTAACAAGGTTTATATTATTACAGTTTTTAAAAACCTCTAATATTTTTACGACATTTTTTGTAAGTATTAAATGAAAGTATCGTATAGGAAGCGAAATACCATTTACCAAACATCTTTTAAATTACTTTGACAAGACGTTGGTCGACGTGAAAGATTTTCTGGTTCCAACATAGAGAAAGAACCTCTAATGAGTCATTACAACTGTTCACCACCAGATACTTGTTTCCATTATGATTTCTTGTGTACGTACGGGTTAGTACATGTTTCCTCTCTGCTACTTAGGCTCTAATCTCAGATATTAACCTGCAAACAACAACAAACGTTTATGAGAACTCGGGGTAAAACAAACAATGTTTTATTCCAAATGTGCTTCTTTTGATCTGGAAAGTTTGAGAATTTTTAAGATAGGATAAGTCATAATTTTGGTAATTCAGCAAATTATTTTCTTGACTTTTCATCAACACGAAGAAAAACAAAAATCGTTTTAGTGGTCTAGTAATGAAATATAGCTATTCATTCTTTTCTACAAGACTCACAGCGTTAGAAACCAGTTGTCAATACCTGTGAATGGCAGAGCACAGATAGCCCATTGTGAGGCTTTGTGCTGAATTCTAAATAAATAAACAATTTTTTTTTTACATGCTACTTTACCATTGTAAACAATTTAGGACGAATTAAACTACACATTATAAGTAAATTATAATAAAATTATATTGAACCTTCATCACTTTTGGTCACCGTGAATGTTTACAATATTTCTAAAGCCTAATTTACATTTCAAAAGTTTACGTCGTATGTTTGTCTTTCAAAATAGAGTAGAGAAAGATGCTAAGTTTTGTTAACATTTTACAAGTTAAATTGTAAGTTAAAGTTTATTTTTCATGAACTGTTCTAATCAAGGTTTAACCAGTTAAACTGTGTGTTAAAGTATATTTTTCATGAACTGTTCAATCAAGGATTTACCAGTTAAACTGTATGTTAAAGTTTATTTTTCATAAACTCTTTTAAGCAACGATTTACCAGTTAAACTGTATGTTAAAGTTTCTTTTTCATGAACTGTTCAATCAACGATTTACCAGTTAAGCTGTGTGTTAAAGTTTATTTTTCATGAACTGTTCTAGTCAAGATTTTAACAGTTAAACTGTGTGTTAAAATTTATTTTTCATGAACTGTTCTAGTCAAGGTTTTACCAGTTAAACTGTGTGTTAAAGTTTATTTTTCATGAACTGTTCTAGTCAAGTTTTACCAGTTAAACTGTGTGTTAAAGTTTATTTTTCATTAACTGTTCTAGTCAAGGTTTTACGAGTTAAACTGTATGTTAAAGTGTATTTTTCATGAACTGTTCTAGTCAAGTTTTACCAGTTAAACTGTGTGTAAAAGTTTATTTTTCATTAACTGTTCTAGTCAAGGTTTTACGAGTTAAACTGTGTGTTAAAGTTTATTTTTCATGAACTGTTCTAGTCAAGCTTTAACCAGTTAAACTTATGTTAAAGTTTATTTTTCATGAACTGTTCTAGTCAAGTTTTACCAGTTAAACTGTGTGTTGAAGTTTATTTTTCATGAACTGTTCTAGTCAAGGTTTTATGAGTTAAACTGTGTGTTAAAGTTTATTTTTCATGAACTGTTCTGGTCAAGGTTTTACCAGTTAAACTATGTATTAAAGTTTATTTTTCATGAACTGTTCTAGTCAAGGTTTTACGAGTTAAACTGTGTGTTAAAGTTTATTTTTCATGAACTGTTCTAGTCAAGGTTTTACCAGTTAAACTATGTGTTAAAGTTTATTTTTCATGAACTGTTCTAGTCAAGGTTTTACCAGTTAAACTGTGTGTTAAAGTTTATTTTTCATGAACTGCTCTAGCCAAGGTTTTACGAGTTAAACTGTATGTTAAAGTTTATTTTTCATGAACTGCTCTAGTCAAGGTTTTACGAGTTAAACTGCGTTAAATTTATTTTTCATGAACTGTTCTGGTCAAGGTTTTACCAGTTAAACTATGTGTTAAAGTGTATTTTTCATTAACTGTTCTGGTCAAGGTTTTACGAGTTAAACTGTGTGTTAAAGTGTATTTTTCATGAACTGTTCTAGTCAAGGTTTTACGAGTTACACTGTGTTAAAGTTTATATTTCATGAACTGCTCTAGTCAAGGTTTTACGAGTTAAACTGTGTGTTAAAGTTTATTTTTCATGAACTGCTCTAGTCAAGGTTTTACCAGTTAAACTGTGTGTTAAAGGTAATTTTATGGAAACTTTAACAAAATTGCGGATCTCGTTCCAAATGAGTTGACTAATTAGAAGAAAAACACATTTTTCTCCATATCGATTTGTCTCAATCTATATAATCTGTCACATGTCTTTACATCCTAAAAAGTTGAGCACCATATATTTTTTACGATCAAGTTTTAATGTGTAAAACAGCGAAACTGACAACCGTGATAGGCCTAAGTTCATTTCAGCTGATTCTGCATTCCCATGACGTATGATTAAAAATGGTCTTTTCCCCTTCAAAACCCATCCACGAGGAATTGTACGCACCCTTAAACACCTTTAATTTAAGATAAATCCTGTCGTCTTTGCATGGCTATGTTATTCCCGCTCTTTGTCTGACTGAAAGTGACATCCGGGACTGATCAATGAAACCGAAACGAACTCGCTGACACCGATCGTGACATCACGTGACCACTGTTTCAAGCCTGATGATTGTGTTAATTATTTCGTTATTTTAGTGATCTATTATGATGCCAGGTAATTATCACACACTAAAGGTTTCAGAATAAAGGTAAAAAGCTATGAAAAAGTGCACTTTCTTTGCACATTACGAGTCATCCAAGTACCTGGAAACCAACTGTCGTCACGTGATGAAACTATGTTTCTAGGGTTGCTTTTTCAATTTATTGATTGTTTTCTGAATCAAGTTTATCTGTCCCCATACATTTGAAATGATAGAGAAGTCAGCTAATCAACACCACCCACCACTGATTATAACATCCTCAATGCTAAACAGGAGAACAAGGATTTTAATCTTATTCGACCCATGTGTCTTAAGTTTGGTATCATACGTGGATTTAAATTTGTTCCTTATGGAAACATTATTGTACCTGATACTGCGTCATTTCCTGAATATCGTTCTTTTTATGCGTTTTTTTAAGCATCAAATAATTTGATTTCAATTTCTACCTGACTCTACTTGGACAATATATGCATACAAATGTATTCCTGAACATCCTTACGTCTGTATCATTTCCAGGTTGTGCTGTGGATTGTGGGATAGTCAGACCTCCTGTTTTTGTGTTATATGTATCAATCACTTGGACAAGTACAGATTGTGCTGGGTGTTGTGGAACAGTCAAATCTCCTGTTTTGTTTATATGTATCAATCACTTGGACTAATACAGATTGTGCTGTGTGTTATGGAACAGTGAGATTTCATGTTTCGTTTTATGTGTATCTGTCACTTGGACAAGTACAGATTGTGCTGTGGATTGTGGGATAGTCAAATCTCCTGTTTTTGTGTTACGTGTATCAATCACTTGGACTAATAGAGGTTGTGCTGTGTGTTGTGGAACAGTCAGATCTCCTGTTTTGTTTTATGTGTATCTGTCACTTGGACAAGTACAGATTGTGCTGTGTGTTGTGGAACAGTCAGACCTCCTGTTTTTGTGTTTTGTGTATCAATCACTTGAACAAGTACAGATTGTGCTGTGTGTTGTGAAGCAGTCAGACCTCCTGTTTTTGTGTTATGTGTATCAATCACTTGGACAAGTACAGATTGTGCTGTGTGTTGTGGAACAGTCAGACTTCCTCTTTTTGTGTTACGTGTATCAATCACTTAGACAAGTACAGATTGTGCTGTGTGTTGTGAAGCAGTCAGACCTCCTGTTTTTGTGTTATGTGTATCAATCACTTGGACAAGTACAGATTGTGCTGTGTGTTGTGGAACAGTCAGATCTCCTGTTTTTGTGTATGTGTATCAATCATTTGGACTAATACAGATTGTGCTGTGTGTTGTGGAACAGTCAGATCTCTTGTTTCGTTTTATGTGTATCTGTCACTTGGACAAGTACAGATTGTGCTGTGTGTTGTGGAACAGTCAGACCTCCTGTTTTTGTGTTATGTGTATCAATCACTTGGACTAATACAGATTGTGCTGTGTGTTGTGGAACAGTCAGCCATTCTGTTTTTGTGTTATGTGTATCAATCACTTAGACAAGTACAGAGTGTTCTGTGTGTTGTGGAACAGTCAGATCTCCTGTTTTTGTGTTACGTGTATCAATCACTTAGACAAGTACAGATTGTGCTGTGTGTTGTGGAACAGTCACACCTCCTGTTTTTGTGTTATGTGTATCAATCACCAGTAAGGTTTATTAATTACCTTCAAAATCAAACCAGTTTTTATACAGTTTTCCTTTCTTCAAGTCAGTATTAAACATTTATTTTTCAGATCCAGTTCAAGCCTTACAATTTGCTAGTGCTGAGAGACAGTGGAATCCATATACCACACCTTATCCAACTATACACGGATCAACTATTCCACATATCAACTATTCAGTTGATGATCTTTTAGCAGGGAACTCGCATCATTCTTGTTCTAATTCAATCCATTTAACCACAGGTAATGACAAGAATCAATCCATTTAACCACAGATAATGACTCGAATCAATCCATTTAACCACAGATAATGACTCGAATCAATCCATTTAACCACATGTAATGAGTCGAATCAATTCATTTAACCACAGGTAATGACTCGAATCAATCCATTTAACCACATGTAATGACTCGAATCAATTCATTTAACTACAGGTAATGACTCGAATCAATTCATTTAACCACAGGTAATGACTCGAATCAATTCATTTAACCACAGGTAATGACTCGAATCAATCCATTTAACCACATGTAATGACTCGAATCAATTCATTTAACTACAGGTAATGACTCGAATCAATTCATTTAACCACAGGTAATGACTCGAATCAATTCATTTAACTATAGGTAACGACTTTCAGTCAATCTGTTTAACTAAAAGTGACGACTTACAGTCAATCTATTTAACTACAGGTAATTACTTTCAGTCAATCTATTTAGCTACATTAAACATAGCTCTGAACAATTTGGGATTTTCTAGTGCATAGATGTTAATAAAAATAAATAATGCTGAGTGTAAACAACTTTTCACAATCACAATATTTTATTTTTGCAAATAAATAATTTATTGATGTTCTGTTTATATTGTTATAATTACAATTTTACTCTCTAAACCATTGTAGTTTTTCATTTTTATCATAATTTTGATGGAACTGTTTGACCTGTTTCTTTCGATAATTTGATATCTTAACTATTATATGTTAATCAATTCATTGAAGCATCTTATTCATTGGCCATACGTAGTCCAATGAAAAGTTTTCTTTCTTTGTCTTTAAGGCTTTTCTGAACGAGGGTCTGGAGGTTCCATGACTCACCAAAATAGTGCGCTTGCACTAAAGACAGACACAGTATTAGTGTCTCGCTATAACAACGCCGTGGGCGCTACAGCTGACCTGTGTCTTTCTAACAGACTGTCCGAATTGCGACAAGGATTAGGAGGGCTAAATAACCAACAATCTCTCAACTCTTCGGTGGCGCTGCTGTCAGCAAATAGTGGAACCTCTTCCTTGTCGGGAAGCCACGGAGGATACGGACTCCTCACATCTCACAGTTGCTATGGTAACACAGCCGCCACAGGAATGTACCTCGGCACTCCAATCGTACACCCGTCCCTCCTTTATTCCCAGCTTCAGCCCCAGCTTCACTTACTGACCAACGAACTCCGATCATCCGTGGATGTTACTCCCGTCTCTCAGCAACAGAGAATCACAGGATTAAACAACTTGACCATTTCACGATCCAACGGTCGCTCCGTAGATAGTGAGGTCGAACCAGAAAGAAGAAACAGTGACAACAGGCAACAGCCACATCAAGTAACTTCAACAGCAAATGAAAATACTTTGTTTGGAATTACTAATGGGCATAGTGACCCCGCGTTATGGAGACCGTACTGATGTATCCAGAACTATTCGATTCTGTTAAAAAAAACTGCCAGTGACGCATATTTTGAAGATTTCATCAACGAACGTTAAACTTTCTTATAAAGCTTAACGTTTTTGTATCGCCAGTACTCGCAGGTTTATGGAACGTTCGGATGTGCCAGTGTAGAAACCAAACACTATCTAATGTTAGTTCATTTTGTAACCCTGCCAACTGTTCTTATCTAACTCGTTTTACGTTATTTCGATATCTGTCATGAAATAGGTTATACACACACACATTTCTTTTGGTCAGCATCTTGAAAGTACCTTTTATCATGTAAATAGCCTCATAATTTTGTTGTGTCCAATAAACGGGTTTTCGTGGAAAGTTTATATTGTTACCTTATTAAGAATAGAGTCTGAGCTGAACCACCACTTGAGCAAGACTTACTCATAAGGAAAACAGACATCACTCTGAAGGTCCAGTCCAAACGTGGTATAGTGTGTCTGACTGTAAATACGAATGATCATATCTGGGACCAGTTGAACCCAAAACATGTTTCACACTTTGGAATCTAGGATCGATTAAAAGAGTAACAACCCAAAACATGTTTCACACTTTGGAATCTAGGATCGATTAAAAGAGTAACAACCCAAAACGTGTTTCACACTTTGGAATCTAGGATCGATTAAAGAGTAACAACCCAAAACATGTTTCACACTTTGGAATCTACGATTGATTAAAAGAGTAACATTTCATGATTTGTATTTGATTAAAATAACCTAAGTGTTCGTGTTTGATGGTACCTTAACCCTAGTCTATAAGTTAAAAATTAGGGTCGTCTATAACTTATAGCAATTGGTACTACATTGACTCTAGAGTCTAGACTATCAGTTAAAAATTAGGGACGTCTATAACTTACAGCAATTGGTACTACATTGACTCTAGAGTCTAGACTATCAGTTAAAAATTAGGAACGTCTATAACTTATAGCAATTGGTACTACATTGGCTCTAGAGTCTAGACTATCAGTTAAAAATTAGGGACGCCTATAACATAGTTATTGGTACTACATTGACTCTAGAGTCTAGTCTATAAGTTAAAAATTAGGAACGTCTATAACTTATAGCTATTGGTACTACCTTGACTCTAGTCTGTCAAATTATAATTGGGGACGGTTACAACTTATAGCTATTGGTACTACCTTGACTCTAGTCTATCAAATTAAAATTGGGGACGGTTACAACTCATAGCTATTGGTACTACCTTGACTCTAGTCTATCAAATTAAACTTGGGGACGGTTACAACTTATAGCTATTGGTACTACATTGACTCTAGTCTATCAAATTAAAATTGGGGACGGTTACAACTTATAGCTATTGGTAACACCTTGACACTAGTCTATCAAATTAAAATTGGGGACGGTTACAACTCATAGCTATTGGTACTACCTTGACTCTAGTCTATCAAATTAAAATTGGGGACGGTTACAACTTATAGCTATTGGTAACACCTTGACTCTAGTCTATCAAATTAAAATTACGGACGGTTACAACTTATAGCAATTGGTAACACCTTGACTCTAGTCTATGAGTTTAAAATAAAGGACGACAACACATTATAGCTATTGGTGATAACCTAACCCTAATCTATCAGTTTAAAATTTGTAACCGCTACAGCTTAAAGCTATTGTTACTACTTTGACTCTAGTCTATCAGTTTGAAATTGGGGACGTCTACATCTTATAGCTATTGGTAGTACCTTGACATTAGTTTTTCATATTGAAATTACGGACGGTTACAGCTTATAGCAATTGATAACACCTTGACTCTAGTCTATGAGTTTAAAATAAAAGACGACTACACATTATAGCAGTAGTGCACAAAGTCCGGCCGCGACGAGTCGCCGAGTGGTCCGGATGTCCAACGGGAAAGTCAAACATAGAGGGTCCGAGCGCTTAGAGTTCGCGCCTGCGCGAAGATTAAGGGATATAGAAGAATATGCATTAGATTGGACACTGGATGGTTCCATATTTGTGTCGACTAATAAAGAAAATTCAATAAGCAAATGTCGTTAATGCATAGGCATTTAATCATTGGCGGAATTACGTAATATTTACGTAATTACGAAATCTCACGCGTTCCAACTGTTCTTTGAGATTTACTTACGAGCCCTATTTTGATATTATTTTGTAACAAAAATAACAGCTAATCGTGAAAGAAAAGTTGACTACGAAAACCGGCAGTTTTATGATGATTGGACTGCGCAATACTGTTTTTTTCAACAACAGAAGAACGTGATTTGTCTTGTGTCATTCGACAGTAGTAGGACGAAGGTATCCAATATAAAGCGTCATTATGAGACGAAACATAAAGATTCCACAACGTTGTCCGTGATGAACGAACATCTCGAATTGAATCTCTGTAGCGGTTGCTGAATCACCAGCAGAACGTTTTCTCAAAGCAGTCAGCAGATTTAGGTGCAGCATGTGAGGTCAGTTACGATATTTCTTTGATGATAGCGAAATCTGGCCGACCGTTCACTGGTGGTAATTTTGTAAAATAATGTATGATTTCTGCATCGGAAAAGTTGTGTACAGAAACAGTTCTCGAGCTACAGACGGTGGCTTTGAATCGTATAACAGTTCAACGAAGAATTTCACACCTCTTAGCAGACGTGACAAGGCAGCCTACAAATAAATCAGCCAACTTTGTATTTTTTTCTTTGGCAGCAGACAAGTCAACTAACATCAATTCAACAGCACAGCTATTAGTTTCTGTTCGTGGTGTGTCGTCATCGTTTGATATCACAGAGGAACAAATCGGCATGGGTTCCATGAAGGGTCAGACAACTGGGTCTGCTCTATTCGAGGAGACAGTACGACTATGTGGTAGTGTTTAAATGGATTTCACGAAACTGGTAAGTGTGACAACTGATGGAGCACCAACCATGACCGGAGAAAGTAGCGGGCTGGAAGCACTGTTGATGAAGCATCGAGGAAAGCAGAACAGACAATTGATGATGTTTCACTGTTTTATTCACCAGCAGAACCTGTGCAGTAAAGAACTTGGTTTTCAGGCACTGATGGCATTAGTGACGAAAACCATTAATTTAATCAAATCACGAGAGCTCAATCACCGTCAGTTTCGAAGACTTCTTAAAGATATTGATTCAGACTATAGTGACCTTGCGTATCACTGTGAAGTACGCAAGCTGAATCGAGGGAAGATGTCAGAAGTTTCTGGGAGTTGATTGATGAGGTGATAGAATTCCTTGGAAGCAAGAACAAAGACACAGAAGTGATGATTTCCATGACTGATCCAGCATGGCAAGCTGATTTGATTTTTCTGGTCGACATGACACAACACTTGAATGATTTGAATTTGAAGTTGCAAGGCAAAAATCAGCTTGTCTGTCAGCATGCAAATTACGTCTCAGCTTTCAGTACAAAGTTGCAGTTATTCTGGCAGCAAACTTTCCCACTTTTCAGTCACAGCTACAGAAGAATCAGGACATTGACACACAGGTTTATGTTGGGAAGCTAGATACCTTGATTCAATCCTTCAACTCACAGTTTCATGACTTTGACCAATGCAGATTGTTGATGAAAGTTTTTGCTAAATCCGTTCAGTGACTTGTCAGCAGAATATCAGCTCGAACTTAACTGATCTCCAGACATCTGATGAATTGCGTGCTATTTACCAAGAAAACAGTTTGCTTGACTTCTACAAAACGTTGCCTGATACATTTGCTAATCTGAAAGAGAATGCACTTGTCCACACCAGCATGTTTGGCAGCACATACTGCTGCGAACAGGCTTTCTCGCATATGAAACTGAACGAAAACAACACTCGTAACAAGCCGACTGATGATCATCTGGAACCAGTCTTGCGTCTTTAAACGTCAAACATCAAGCCGGACATTTCTAAGCTCGTAGATGACACGCAGCACCATTCATCACACTGACTTTGTGACATTTGACGTATCATAACATTTCTTAGAATAATGTGCAAACTCTTTGATTTAATCGTTATTTGTGTGATGTCCATCTTGGGTAAAACAACTGTGGGACGATTTTAATCTTCACTTATTTGTGGCAACCAACGGTTCAGAGAACACTGTTTGTGGTACCTGAATCAAAAAGTTTGAATCAAAAAATAGCTTTTAGCTATTGGTGTTAACCTGACCCTAATCTATAAATTTCTAACAGCGACAGCTTAAAGCTGTTGTAACTACTTTTACTCTAGTCTATCAGTTTAAAATTAAGAACAGTTACAACATACAGCTATTGGTAGTACCTTGACTCTAGTCTATCAATTTAAAACTCGGGACGTCTACAACTTATAGTTATTGGTACTAACTTGACTCTAGTCTATCAATTTAAATTTGGGGACGGCTAAAACTTATAGCCATTGGTACTAACTTGACTCTAGTCTATCAATTTAAAATTCGGGACGGCTACAACTTACAGCTATTGGTACTACCTTGACTCTAGTGTATCAATTTAAAATTCAAGACGTCTACAACTTATAGCTATTGGTACTACCTTGACAATAGTCTATCAATTTAAATTTGGGGACGTCTACAACTTATAGTTATTGGCACTATCTTGACTCTAGTCTATCAATTTAAAATTCAAGACGTCTACAACTTATAGCTATTGGTACTAACTTGACTCTAGTCTATCAATTTAAATTTGGGGACGGCTAAAACTTATAGCCATTGGTACTAACTTGACTCTAGTCTATCAATTTAAAATTCGGGACGGCTACAACTTACAGCTATTGGTACTACCTTGACTCTAGTGTATCAATTTAAAATTCAAGACGTCTACAACTTATAGCTATTGGTACTACCTTGACAATAGTCTATCAATTTAAATTTGGGGACGGCTACAACTTATAACTATTGGTACTACCTTGACTCCAGTCTATCAATTTAAAATTCGGGACGTCTACAACTTATAGGTATTAGTACTATCTTAACTTTAAACTATCAATTTAAAATTTGGGACGGCTACAACTTATAGCTATTAGTACTACATTGACTTTAGTCTATCAATTAATAATTCGGGACACCTACAACTTATAGCTATTAGTACTACCTTGACTCTATTCTATCAATTTAAAATTCGGGACGTCTCAACTTATCTCTATTGGTATTACATTGACTCTAGTCTAACAATTTGAAATTTTGGACGTCTACAACTTATAGCTATTGGTACTATCTTGACTCTAGTCTATCAATTTAAAATTATGGACGGCTACAACTTATAAATATTGGTACTACCTTAACTCTAGTCTATCAATTTAAAATTCGGTACGGCTACAACTGATAGCTATTGGTACTAACTTGACTCTAGTCTATCAATTCAAAATTCGGGACGTCTGCAACTTATAGCTATTGTTACTAACTTGACTCTAGTCTATCAATTTGAAATTATGGACGGCTTGAATTTCTAGCTGACCGTTTCGTTTGTTTCTGAAGGAGTGTATGTACAGAGGTGATTTTGGAATGTTAATGATACGTAAAGGTCGTGTCATGTCATGTCATGCGATAGCCTATGTTTAATAAGTACAGAGGTGATCCTGGAATGTTAATGACACGTAAAGGTCATGTCATGTCATGCGATGGCCTATCGTTAATAAGTAGAGAGGTAATCCTGGAATCTTAATAACACGTAAGTAAACACATAAATTGATGGCTGTAAACGAAAGTAGTTCTAGAGGTGTGAATTTCACTTCCGTATAAAGTATATATTGTATACAGAGAAATTAATTGATGGCGGAGTTTATAGACTTTGAATGAATCGTTAACTGAAAAAATATAACCCTGATAGCTATCAACGGTTTCTTGAAATTGGAGGATTTCTCGAAAAGAAACGAGAAATAATAAGAGAGGAAACTGAACGAATCATTGCAGTGATGGTTCTGGGTTGATGCTGATGGTTCTTGGCTACAACTTAACACGAAGGCTCTTCACGTGTATTAGGCCATCAATACCGAAACGACTCTGTTGCAATGCATGCAATTAACAGTGTCATTTGTCACACGTTTACAGAAGCTGAAAAACACCACGCATGGGCACACTCGTAAGCGTGAATACTTTTTTAAAAAAACGTATGCAAAAGAAAAACCTTATGTTGCCTGGGACCCATTTGTATAAACTCGAATTCCTGAACTAAGCCTTTTAACAACAGTGACCTAACTTAGAATGTTTCATCAGTTTCTTAAAACTATTCGAAATGAAATCTTATGAACAGGATTAGTTTGATCACACTATCTGTACTGTTACCAGCTGGAAAAACGATACGTCTTCGGATTTTCAACGCTAAAATCATGGGTTCGATTCCCTTTGGTGATACAGTAGGTAAACTGATGTGGCTTTGCTATAAAAAAACACAAAAATACAGTCTGAGTACTCCAAAACAAAACAGCTAAAATATTATATCCTTCATACCCAGTTACAAAATATATAAATATTTATCTTATTAATTGGTAAACTCTTCTTTCAAAACACTTTCTATTTTACTAATCCTTCATATCTGATTAGAAAATAGTTTACAGTACGTGTTATTTATACAATACAGCAGAAACTTGTGGTTAAATATTCTTTAGAATATCATTCCTATCCTATTGGAACATATAAGTAAACGGTGGGTAAAGCATTTATAGCAAACTGTAAAATTAACCTATTACATTACAGAAGAAAACTAAAGTTAAATATAGTTGAGAATATCATTCCAATCCTATCAGAACACATATGTAAACAGTGAGTAAACCTTTTATAGCAACCTGTAGAATTAACCTATTATATTACAGTAGAAAATTGAAGTTAAATATTGTTGAGAATATCATTCCTATCCTATTAGAAAACATAAGTAAACAGTGGGTACACCTTTTATAGCAAACTGTAGAATTAACCTATTACAATACAGGAAAAACTTGTGGTTAAATATTTTGAGAATATCATTCTTATTCTATTAGAACAAATAAGTAAACAGTGAGTAAACCTCTTATAACAAACTCTAAAATTAACCTATTACATTAAAGTAGAAAATTGTGGTTAAATATTGTTCAAAATATCATTCCTGTCCTATTAGAACACATAAGAAAACAGTAGGTAAACATTTTATGGCAAAGTGTAGGTAGTACCTTGACTCTAGTCCATCAATTTAAAATTCTGGACGTCTACAACTTATACCTATTGGTAGTACCTTGTCTCTAGTCTATCAATTTAAAATTCGGGATGTCTACAACTTATAGTTATTTGTACTACCTTGATTCTAGTCTATCATTTTAAAATTCGGGGCGGCTACAACTTAGAGCTATTGGTACTAACTTGACTCTAGTCTATAAATTAAAAATTAGAAACAGCTACAACTTATAGGTATTAGTGCTACCTTGACTCTAGTATATGAATTTAAAATTTGTAGCTGCAACAACTTATAGGTATTAGTACTACCTTGACTCTAGTATATGAATTTAAAATTTGTAGCTGCTACAACTTATAGTTATTAGTACTATTTTGACTCTAGTCTGTCAATTGAAAATTCGGGAGGGCTAAAACTTACAGCTATTAGTAGTACCATGACTCTATTCTATCAATTTAAAATAATGGACGGCTACAACTTACACCTATTGGTACTACCTTGACTCTAGTCTATGAATTTAAAATTGGGGACCTCTACACCTTATAGTTATTGGTACTATCTTGACTCTATCAATTTAAAATTCAGGACGTCTACAATTTATAGCTATTGGTACTAACTTGTCTCTAGTCTATAAATTTAAAATTCGAGACGTCTACAACTTATAGCTTTTGGTAGTACCTTGTCTCTTGTCTATCAATTTAAAATTCGGGACGTGTACAACTTATAGATATTAGTACTACCTTGTCTCTATTCTACCAATTTAAAATTCGAGACGTCTACAACTTATAGCTGTTGGTAGTACCTTGTCTCTTGTCTATCAATTTAAAAGTTGGGACGGCTGCAAACTTATAGTTATTAGTACTATCTTGAATCTAGTTTATCAATTAAAAATTTGGGGCGGCTACAACATATAGCTAGTAGTAATACCATGGCTCTAGTCAACAATTAAAAATTCGGGACGGCTACAACTTATAGCTATAAGTACTACCTTGACTCTAGTCTATCAATTTAAAATTCAGACGGCTACAACTTATAGCTATTGGTACTATCTTGAAGCTAGTTTATGAATTTAACATTTTGACGGCTACAACTTATAGCTATTGGTATTAACTATACTCTAGTCTATCAATTAAAAATTCGGGCCGTGTACCACTTACAGCAATTGATACTACCTTGATTCTAGTCTATCAATTTAAAATTCGGGACGTCTACATCTTATAGTTATTGCTACTACCTTGATTCTAGTCAATCAGTGTAAAATTCAGGACGTCTACAACTTATAGCTATTGGTAGTACCTTGTCTCTAGTCTATCAATTTAAAATTCGGGACGTCTACAACTTGTAGCTATTCGTAGTACCTTGTCTCGTGTCTACCAATTTACAATTCGGGTCGGATACAACTTATAGCTATTAGTACTACCTTGACTCTAGTCTATCAATTTGAAATTATGAACGGCTAGAATGTCTAGCTGACCGTTTCGTTTGTTTCTGAAGGAGTGTATCGAACAATTTGTGAGTAGAAAACATACACATGAATTAAACATATGTATTGTACATCATGTTTAAGATAATGATGTTGTATTCAGCATACGCACACACACATGCACAAACGCTTATGGATTCTTCAGAATGTATTTTCCTCCATTGTGTAGAAATAGCATTTCTCAACTACATTGTTTTGGCTTTTATATAATGAAAACAATACTATAGCTTGCAAAAAATAGTGAAATTAATCGTACGTGCTTTTAACTTAAATCAAACAACAAATCCAGCAAAGTATCTGTCAGAAAATAACGACCCAGAGAACAAGGTTATATTATCACTAAACTCAGCTAGCATCATTGTAAAGGTCATGTCATGTCATGCGATGGCTTATGTTTAATAAGTACAGAGGTAATCCTGGAATCTTAATAACACGTAAGTAAACACATAAATTGATGGCTGTAAACGAAAGTAGCTCTAGAGGTGTGAATTTCACTTCCGTATAAAGTATATATTGTATACAGAGAAATTAATTGATGGCGGAGTTTATAGACTTTGAATGAATCGTTAACTGAAAAAATATAACCCTGATAGCTATCAACGGTCTCTTGAAATTGGAGGATTTCTCGAAAAGAAACGAGAAATAATAAGAGAGGAAACTGAACGAATCATTGCAGTGATGGTTCTGGGTTGATGCTGATGGTTCTTGGCTACAACTTAACACGAAGGCTCTTCACGTGTATTAGGCCATCAATACCGAAACGAAACTGTTGCAATGCATGCAATTAACAGTGTCATTTGTCACACGTTTACAGAAGCTGAAGAAACACCACGCATGGGCACACTTGTAAGCGTGAATACTTTTTAAAAAAACACGTATGCAAAAGAAAAACCTTGTGTTGCTTGGGACCCATTTGTATAAACTCGAATTCCTAAACAAGCCTTTTAACAACAATGTTCTAACTTAGAATGTTTCATTAGTTTCTTAAAACTATTTGAAATGAAATCTTATGAACAGTTTTAGTTTGGTCACACCCTCTGTACTGTTACCAGCTGAAAAAGCGATAAGTCTTCGGGTTTTCAAAGCTAAAATCATGGGTTCGATTCCCTTTGGTGATACAGTAGGTAATCTGATGTGACTTTGCTATAAAAAACACAAAGACACAGCCTGTGTACTCCAAGACAAAACAGCTAAAAATATTATATTCTTCATACCCAGTTACAAAATATATAAATATTTATCTTATTAATTGGTAACTTCTTCTTAAAAAAACACTTTCTTTTTTACTAATCCTTCATATCTGATTAGAAAATAGTTTACAGTATGTGTTATTTATACAATACAGCAGAAACTTGTGGTTAAATATTCTTTAGAATATCATTCCTATCCTATTAGAACATATAAGTAAACAGTGGGTAAAGCATTTATAGTAAACTATAGAATTAACCTACTACAATACATGAGAAATTATTTGTTAAATATTGTTGAAAATATCATTCCTATCCTATGAGAACACATAAGTAAACAGTGGGTAAACCTTTTATAACAAACTGTAGTATTAACCTATTACATTAAAATAGAAAATTGTGGTTAAATATCGTTGAGAATATCATTCCTATCCTATTAGAAAACATAAGTAAAAAGTGGGTAAACCTTTTATAGCAAACTTTAGAATTACTGTATATTACAGTAGAAACTTTGGTTAAATATTGTTGAGAATATCATTCCCATCATATTAGAACACATAAGTAAGCAATGAGTAAACCTTTTATAAAAAACTGTTGAATTAACCTATTACATTACGGTAGAAACTTGTGGTTAAATATTGCTGAGAATATCATTCCTATTTTATTAGAACACATAAGTAAACAGTGAGTAAACCTTTTATAAGAAACTGTAAAATTAACCTATTACATTACAGTAGAAACTTGTGGTTAAATATTGTTGAGAATATCATTCCTATCCTTATAGAACACATAAGTAAACAGTGAGTAAACCTTTCATGACAAACTGTAGAAATAACCTATTACATTACATTAGAAATTATGGTTAAATATTGTTGAGAATATCATTCCTATCCTATTCTTTTAGTATAATAGTTTTAAAACTATTTGTTGCATATCTTTCTCATAATAATACATAACAGTATTTTATGATATCATTTTAGTTATATGAATCCTCACACTTATTGTTAAACTACTAGGCAATATTCCTCATATGATTTATTAGTGACTACTCTCCATGACATCACCTTAAGTTCAATCTCTGGTGTATCTGTTTGGTTTGAATTACGTGTAAAGTTACACGAGGGCTATCTGCGCTAGCTGTCCTTAATTTAGGAGTGCAAGACTAGCGGGAAGGCAACTAGTCATCACCACCTGTAACTAACTTTTGGTTTACTGTTTTACCAACGAATAATGGGATTGAGCGTCACATTTTAACGCCCCCACGGCGAGTATGTTTGGTGAAACGGGGATTCGAACCCGCAATTCTAAGAATGCGAGCCGATCACTCTAACCACCTGGCCATACTGAGCCAGTCTCTGGTATAATAATTATTTTGTAGTACATATGGATTTCTTGGTTCCTACTGTGAAGCTGTTAGAAGCCAGCCTAACCTTAGACCCTTGTCTCCACAAGACATCACTTCCTTATACACTCTCTGAGGAGTAGATAAACTGTATAACTTTTCTCATCATGGAAACTGATGTTGACCTACTGTCCACATCACTTCATATCTTTTCTCCATCTGTGGAGACAGTTCTCACCTTTTTTCAAATCAAATAGTTTTATTCGTTGATAAGCGTACTGTAAGGCTTTCCATTAATAATCCAATGGTCTCATTACAAGGTTTTCCAGTCATAATCCTATAGATTCACTGTGAAGCCAATGGAGTATTTCCAGCTAAACCTTTGCGATTACTTCATTTTCTCTGTCTGAATCATGAATTCATTCTTAAGGTATTATCCTCTTGTCTCAATAAAAGCTGTTGGTTATGTTGGTTTCTACTCCATATTAGTTCTAGTCTACAGTTCCTAGTATGTGTCCTTTCAAGTTAGACATGTATTGACTCAAGGTTTATGATATCCATTTTATGTGACTACACGCATAATTGATACATTTGGTTCTGTTATACTAATGTCAAAAGCTTCTGCTTTGTTATTACTCGATCTGATAATCTCTCTTAACTACAAAATATCTTTAGTCGTTTATCTACAATTTAATGGATTCAGATTCAATAATAAAGTGAAAAACATACACCTGGGCAAGTCTTTCTCCACAAGTTCCTTCGGCCCGGCATGGCCAGGTGGATAAGGCACTCGTTTTGAATATCTAGGATATCAGACTGAACCTCGTAATGTTAGGGTTGCGGGTTGAATCCCTGTCATACCAAACATGCTCGCCCTTTCAGCCGTGGGAGCATTTATAATGTGACGGTCAATCTCACTGTTCGTTGGTAAAAGAGTAGCCAAAGAGTTGGCGGTGGGTGGTGATGACTAGCTGCCTTCCCTCTAGTCTTACACTGCTAAATTAGGGACAGTTAGCCCTCGTGTAGCTTTGTGTGAAATCCAAAACAAACCGAACAAGTCTCTTCCTTCCCCCACGGTCAGTTTGGACACTTTTCTCTGTGTGTCTACTTCTGGTGTTAAATGAGTCAACTGCCAATAATTTAGAATTTTCTGTTACGACCGTTGCTCTTATTTCAGTTTCATTTCTGGTTACATCTGGTTCTACTTGTTTTGTCTTTCTAGGTTTGTGCTTCTTGTTCCATTGTTTTAATCATCTTTATGATGTTTCTATTTTGCAATGTGCACGGGCTGTTGTTTTAAAAGTTTCGCAAAGTTTCTAACACATCTTAACGTGTTCTTTAGTTTACCAGAGTTTGTTTTATTGTCATTACAATAACCCAGTTTTTAACACGTGTGCTGTAACGTGTGTTTTCATTGGTCAAATTGTTTCTTTTGCATTATTTGAGAAAACAATACCAAGGGCAGTCTACGTCTCCTTAAACAAAAAAATATATATTTTCGATAAGGTTTATTACAACCACATTGATTTGTAGGCCTAATTTCATAGCCACATATAAAATCTACAACTAAATGCGGGACTTCATTCAAATGCTACATTGGAAAGTAAACTGCACTTCATGCCTAACGTATTTAACAAATCAACAATAACATCACTCGTTATTACTAACTTATTGTTACTGACCATCTTGCAAACTACTTCACGTATTGATTATTAGTATCTATAACTTACTCTCATTTCTCCAAATCTCCTGAAACTTCAAGATTATCACATAATCGTTAACATTGTAGATATTCTAGAACATTTATCAACTTTTTAGATTTAGCATCATGATCATGATTAGCAACCCCATCTATCGGGCAACTAAGATAAAACACTGAAAATATAGCTTACAACAAGTTAAACACGTACCAAAATTCCTTACACTGAGGTTACAGAAACCTTCATTATAATATTCATCTTAGTAACGCTAGTTGGTCGAGATGCCGTTTTTCGTAAGTAAAAGTCACGTGAGTTTATTGAGATTAACTTGTATTCCATACATACGTGTACACGATGTGTACGCAGTAATGTTAACACAGTTATTTAACCCATGAATTGCGTGATCTATATTTCACGTTGTTTTTACAATAATTCTAAGACAATCCACGAGATATCTTACTTAATACCAGGACATATCAAGCTGGCTGTGACTCAACAGAAGAGGTAATGGTTTATTTATGTCATTAATTTTCATTAACCTCTTTCATAACTTAAATCTTAACATGAATAATACCGTAGATAGGAAGGATTGGTGCTTTATAGCTCAAAGCGACTAGGCTATCTGCGCTGGTTCTTAACGTCTTACAGACGAACATTCGAATCCGTACATATTACTATAAGCTATTTTTTATATTATATACTATAATAATATGATTCGTATTTGTTAAATTGTAAGGAAAAAAATAAATAAATAATGTTACAAATAACTCAACCGTTTGTTTACTTTTGTTACAAATAATATACTCAACCGTTTGTTTCCTTTTGTTACAAATAATATACTCAGCCGTTTGTTTCCTTTTGTTACAAGTAATATACTCAACCGTTTGTTTCCTTTTGTTACAAATGACATACTCAACCGTTGGTTTCCTTTTGTCACTAATAACATACTCAACCGTTTGTTTCCTTTTGTTAAAAATAATATACTCAACCGTTTGTTTCCTTTTGTTACAAATAATATACTCAGCCGTTTGTTTCCTTTTGTTACAAATAATATACTCAACCGTTTGTTTCCTTTTGTTACAAATGACATACTCAACCGTTGGTTTCCTTTTGTTAAAAATAATATATTCAACCGTTTGTTTCCTTTTGTTAAAAATAACATACTCAGCAGTTTGTTTCCTTTTGTTACAAATAACATACTCAACCGTTGGTTTCCTTTTGTTACAAATGACATACTCAACCGTTGGTTTCCTTTTGTTAAAAATAATATATTCAACCGTTTGTTTCCTTTTGTTAAAAATAACATACTCAGCAGTTTGTTTCCTTTTGTTACAAAGTACATACTCAACCGTTTGTTTACTTTTGTTATAAATAATATACTCAACCGTTTGTTTCCTTTTGTTACAAATGACTACTCAACCGTTGGTTTCCTTTTGTTACAAATTACATGCTCAACCGTTGGTTTCCTTTTGTTAAAAATAACATACTCAACCGTTTGTTTCCTTTTCTAGTACCAAATTCAAGATGTCGACCTTGTCTGACATGTTATGATAATATAACATAAGTTACAAAATTGTGCTAACGGCAGCGAATATCTATAATATTTATAACTAATTTTTTCCTTTCCTTGGATTTGGGATATCACACTTAACAGTAATTCACTTCTGTTGTTTAAATATAAATTATTACAAGTACAGTCCACTTACACGAAGACAGAATGGAGTAGAAACACTGCAACTGTAAACATCTTTCGACGGATCTAAGATGTTAACAGAGCACTTCGAAAGGCTAGAAGGTCTGATTCTCATGTATATAACCAGATCTATACATAAGTGTTTCAACAAAGATACTAGTGGGATATCAGATTCACTTTCACAGAACGTAACACTTTTAACACTGGTACATTATTACCTACACATGTTGCAATTACAAATAATTTTTCTCACTAATATAACTTTCAAAGCGCCATGTTGATCACAAGTGGGTATCTCTTTTATAATGGAAACAAAGGACGTAACATTCAGTGATGTCGAGAAAACCCACTTGTAGAGAAATATATATGTAAAAACGGCTCGTTTGGGTTGAGAACATTTTGTACATAGAGGAGTGAACAACGTTTCGACCTTCTTCGGTCAACATCAGGTTCACAAAGAAAGAGAGAGGTAACTGACCGGAAGCTGACCACATGTTTGAAAGAGTTTGTGTAATGAGTGTCGGAATGTAGAAGGCGGTGTTAGATATTGAATATACAATTTTATATTATTTGTTTATTTATTTATTTTTATTTTTTATTTTATTATTAGTATTATTTATTATGTTATATTTTAATATAGATATAAAGGTGTTCCTTTGTATTGGTTTATTTTGGGTTTAAGTTGTTGTATAAGTAAGGCTTCTTTAATTTTGCGTTTGTTTATGTTTGTTTCTTTATTTAGTATTTGAGTGTTTTCTATGGTTATGTTGTGTTTATTTGACTTGAAGTGTTCGAAAACGTGTGAAGGTGACTTTTTATGTTCTTTGAATCTGCTTTCCATTTTTCTGCTTGTTTCTTCAATATAGAAGTCGTGGCAATTATCACATTGTATTTTATAAATAATGTTGGTGTGGTGTTTGTCAGTATAGTTTTTACATAGTATAGAACTCAGTTTTGTGCCTGGTTTTTGAATAAATTTGGTATTAACTGGAATGTCATATTTTGTTACTTGTTTTTGCCAAATGTTGGTTATTTTTCTGCTGATGTCGGGAATATATGGTATACAACAGTATATAGTTTCGTGGTTTTTTGATTCGTGAGCTATATTTACTTTAGTTGGTTGATTTTACTTTCTGTCTAGGTGTGTGCATATAATGTTTTCTACGGTTTGTGGAGGAAACTTATTGATGTTGTTGAAGTATTGTTTTATTTTGTCTAATTCATCGTTAATTTTATCTGGTGAGCATAGTTTTATGGCTGTGTTTATTTGGTTTCTTAGTATATTGAGTTTTTGTTTTGTTTCATGTGCTGAGTCCCAAGGAATGTATAGTCAGTCCAGTATGGGTGATTTTCAGTGGATTTCTGTTTTAAATTGTGTATCGGTTCTTGTAATTTTTAGGTTAAGAAATGATATTTAATTGCTTCCTTCTTGTTCACATGTGAAGTTAATGTTGGGATGTATAGAGTCAATGTGATTGAAAATAAATTACGTTTGTGTTCTGTAGATTTGAATCCCGCAACCGTGTCATCTACATATCTGTACCAGAACAGTGGTGGATGTAATGTTAATTGCTTGTGTTTCAACTTGTGTCATAAAAATATTGGCTAGAACTGGTGATACTGGGTTGCCCATACTTAGACTATTTGTTTGTAAATAGTTGTGGTTGTTGAACATGAAGTTTGTCTTCATCGTGGCGAATCCTATGAGTGTTGCTGATTGGTTGCTGGGAATGTCTATTGATGGGTTAGGGTCTCGGATATAGAGTTCTAAGGCTATCTTGCAGGCTTCAACATGTGGTCAGCTTCTGGTCAGTTACCTCTCTCTTTCTTTGTAAACCTGACGATGACCGAAGAAGGTCGAAACGTTGTTTACTCCTCTACGTAAAAAAAATTTTCTCAACCCAAACGAGCCGTTTTTACATATATAAAGGACGTAACATATTTTCACGAATTTTTCAATGTTTATGAAAATATAATATATAATTTTTTTTCTGTTCTTTATTAACACTGTTAGGCATAAAATACAGTGACAACAAACTACCACATCAGTGCGCAGAACATCATTGAACTCGAGTATTCACGTGCATGAAATAATACTATACGTGACACAACTAAAGACTTGTACTCACGAGCACAGAATATAAATTCCATCCAAAACTGATGTGCGCAAAATCAAACGAACACAGAATAATACTTAGGTACATAAAACATGATAACTACTGATTGATACTGATGTACATAAAACATGTTGACTACTTACTAATAACTTGATGTATATAAAACGTAATTACTGACTAATACTGATGTACGCAATGCATGATGACTACTGACTAATACTGATGTACGCAATGCATAATGACTACTGACTAATACTGAGGTACATAAAAATGATAACTACCAACTGATACTGATGTACATAAAACATGATAAATACTGGCCAATACTGATGTACATAAAACATGATAAATACTGGCCAATACTGATGTACATAAGACATAATGACTACTGACTAATACCAGTGTACAGAAAACATGATAACTACTGACTAATACCAGTGTACAGAAAACATACCTACTGACTACTTCTGATGTACACAATACATGATGACTACTGATTAATACTGATGTACATAAAAATGATAACTACTGACTGATACTGATGTACATAAAACATAATAACTACTGACTAATACTGATGTACACTAAAACATAATAACTACTGACTAATACTGATGTACACTAAAACATAATAACTACTGACTAATACTGATGTACACAATACATGATAACTAATGAGTAATAGTGATGTACATTAAACTGATCTACTATCTAATGATGTAGAGATAAACATAATAACTACTGACTAATACTGATGTACATAAAACATAATAACTACTGGCTAATACTGATGTACACAATACATGATAACTAATGAGTAATAGTGATGTACATTAAACATGATAACTACTGTCTAATACTTATGTAGATAAACATAATAACTACTGACTAATACTGATGTACATAAAACATAATAACTACTGACTAATACTGATGTACATAAAACATAATAACTACTGTTATTAGTAACAGTAACTACTGTTGTTATTGATTAGTGTCCTCTTGATGTGATTGTTATTATAACTGTTGTTGTTCATGGTATGTACAAAACTATTATATACGTTGTATACCAGCCAACATTATGAGCCCTGGTGTAGTGAGAAAGGCCAAGGTTGTGGAAATGACAGATATTACGTGGTTTCATATTTTTATCTTTCAGCTCAACTATAAAGATGATACATATAGAACTGTCTCGCTTACATTTGTTGAACTTGGAAAAAACTTTACTGTCTACATAATTCATTCACTTTTTTTACAAAGAATAAAAGAAAACTTCACTTTGTCTCCTTGAATCTCACTTTATCACTAAACACACGAGTTAATATTTACATCGCTAGAGATAAACCGTCCGTGATAGTGACGCACAGCATGCTCGCAGATCAGGCCCTTGGTAAACTGTTCACGTTTATAGAAACTTTCATTTGTAATAATAAACCATGTTCTTTTAAACTCCAGACAGGAAAGGAATCACCAGGTTATTTTTCCAGATTTTGTCGGTTACCCACAGTTGATTGAGATAGGTCTCTTCGGCGTCAAGCTGCGACAAGGCCGCAGCTTTAACGTTTAGAAACGCTACAGGACTCGGCATCATTATGCTTTTGTGTTCGTCCAGCTCTGCACAGATGGTGCGTCTTTCCTATTTCCCAAGCCCATCCATCAAGCTGACAACAACTCGCGCGAAGCTTTGAAAATATTCCTCGTGCTATACTTTACTGATTACCACTTCTTGTAGCCTGAACCCCCTACCCTCCTACAAAGAGTAGGTTCCTCACCTGCATGTTGTAGAAAATAATGTAGAGTGCAGACACCCACTCACTCTAAACCTAATTCAACAGTTAACTCGAGGAAGGGCGTTGTATATTGTACAACTCTTCATATCACTGATTCCTCTCATTGAACAGCTGTGCAGGTTTAGTTTTCTGTTAACCTAATTATAAAACAATAAACGTTTGTTCTCACAGGGACCCATTCTGATACACATCTATACATCACTGTATTACCCATAAGTAAGGCAAACTGTAAAAAGCAGAAAACGTTAAATATAGACTATTGGATCCTATGATAATAGTTCTATTATCAAACATAAATCTATAACACCTGATACCATCTATTTATTTATATCAAAGCTATAAATATCTCAGTTCACTATAACACTAAATAGGGTAAACAATATTTCCTGGAATATGGTAAATAAGAGGGAAACCGTAGCCTACATGGTATTTATCTGTTACCAGTATTGACTAATTACCTATGAGACATGGAGAGCCGTTAACTGAGAGAAATACAGGATTTTATACAAATGTAATATCATTTATTTTAAAACAAACAAAGGGAGAGCCGTTAACTGAGAGAAATACAGGATTTTATACAAATGTAATATCATTTATTTTAAAACAAACAAAGGGAGAGCCGTTAACTGAGAGAAATACAGGATTTTATACAAATGTAATATCATTTACAGGATTTTATACAAATGTAATATCATTTATTTTAAAACAAACAAAGGGAGAGCCGTTAACTGAGAGAAATACAGGATTTTATACAAATGTAATATCATGTTACAGGATTTTATACAAATGTAATATCATGTTACAGGATTTTATACAAATGTAATATCATGTTACAGGATTTTATACAAATGTGATATCATTTATTTTAAAACAAACAAAACTCACCACATTTAAACAACACCAAACCGTGATGTTTATTTTCATAAAAAACAATAGTAATATCTGTTCTACCTGTACTAGCAGGTATATACGTAGTGAACTTACTAAGGCAACGACAGACTTAGAGTTGAACAACATACAAAAAAGCGTATTTCAAGATTCAAGGTTGGTGCCTCGTATACAGAACTTACCCACAATATGCCATTATTCTAACATTACTGTAATAAAACTTCCTAAAATAGGTCAATATAATAACATTAGTGTAATAAACCTCCTTGCAATACATTATTATTACAACATACTTAAAAAACTACTTATAATACAATATTATTATAATACCACTGTAATAAATCTTCCTAAAATACGTTACTATTACAATATTAGTGTAATAAATCTTCCAAAAAACATTACTATTACAAGGTTAGAGTAACAAACCTTCCAAAAAACATTACTATTACAAGGTTAGTGTAATAAACCTTCTTACAATACATTAGTATTATTATAATATTACTTTAATAAACATTCCTACAATACATTAGTATTATTATAATATTACTTTAATAAACCTTCCTACAATACATTAGTATTATTATAACATTACTGTAATAAACCTTCCTACATTATTATTATAACATTACTGTAGTAAACCTTCCTGCAATACATTATTATTATAACATTACTGTAATAAACCTTCCTACAATACATTATTATTATAACATTACTGTAAACCTTCCTACAATACATTATTATTACCTGATACGTTGTTATTATTATAACATTGCTGTAGTAAACCTTCCTACAATACATTATTATTATAACATTGCTGTGTAATAATACATTCGTTGCTGTTACATTATTATTATTATACGTTGCTGTGTAAACCTTCCTAAATACGTTGTTATTATAACTTGCTGTACACATACGTTGTTGTTATAACGTTGCTGTAATAAACCTTCGTTGCGTTACGTTATTATTATAACGTTACTGTAATAAACCTTCCCTGATACGTTATTATTATAACGTTGCTGTGATAAACCTTCCTACATTACGTTGTTATTATAACGTTGCTGTAATAAACCTTTCCTACAATACGTTATTATTATAACGTTGCTGTAGTAAACCTTCCTACAATACGTTGTTATTATAACATTACTGTAGTAAACCTTTCCTACAATACATTATTATTATAACGTTGCTGTAATAAACCTTCGTACATTACGTTATTATTATAACGTTGCTGTAATAAACCTTCCTACAATACGTTGTTATTATAACGTTGCTGTAGTAAACCTTTCCTACAATACGTTGTTATTATAACGTTGCTGTAATAAACCTTCCTACAATACATTATTATTATTAATGGCATTGCTGTAATAAACCTTCCTACAATACGTTATTATTATAACGTTGCTGTGGTGGTAAACCTTCCTACAATACATTATTATTATAACATTGCTGTAATAAACCTTCCTACAATACATTATTATTATAACATTACTGTAGTAAACCTTCCTACAATACATTATTATTATAACATTACTGTAATAAACCTTCCTACAATACATTATTATTATAACATTACTGTAGTAAACCTTCCTACAATACATTATTATTATAACATTACTGTAATAAACCTTCCTACAATACATTATTATTATAACATTACTGTAATAAACCTTCCTACAATACATTATTATTATATCATTACTGTAAAAAACCTTCCTACAATACCAAGAAGTTTACCAACTTTATGTTTGTTTGTCATGGTCCATGATATGTCAGGATTCGCTCCAGAAAAGGACAAAACTTTCTTCTGATCTACATCACTATGTGCTCTAAAACGACAGGCCTTATGGTGAGGATCTGTATCCTATAAAATACATATAATATATTCATTACGACAGGCCTTATGATGAGGATCTGTATTCTATAAAATACTTATAATTTATTCATTACGACAGACCTTATGGTGAGGATCTGTATTCTATAAAATACATATAATATATAAATACATGTAACTTGTGCTACAACCAGGGTCGTCAGTATTGTTTTTAACAATCTGTCTTTAGTTGTTCTTTTGTAGATACATTTTACACCTGGACATATTTTAAGAGAAATTCATCAATATATCACTCAGTGATATGTTACACACACACACACACACAAACATGTATATCTTCTTTATATCTCGTTGTAATAACAACGCTCTATAAACCTTACGTTTCTCCACCAGACAGAAATAATAAACAATTGATATATATGATATCTTATGTTACATTTCCCCACATTAATCTATATAATTATATAGATATTAATCTATATAATTATTATTAATAGATATTAATAATCTAGATATTATATATCTATATAATTTAACATTATAAAATATACGAAGTGAATGGTAAAATACATTCTCTGTTTCTGTTAAAGAAAAGAGAAATGATATACGTGCGAGACTTGGAGAAAGAATCTCTTAAAAGTTGAATTAACACTTTACGAAAATATAACACTCAGTTGCAACATTTAATATATAGCCATTGTAGTAATAGTACAAGAGCAATTTCAATTATTTTTATGAAGAAAATACGCACGATAACCACTGTAATATAGCCACTGGAATATGCTTTCCCTTTAGTGTTTTATCTGTAAAAAATTACAGAACATCCATTAGTAAATAAACGTAACGAGCACTTGTGAATTACAGAAACCTTATATACCTTGATGTTACGTGTAGTTTTCCTATTTTATTATATATTTCGTCAGCACTTTCAATATTTTAGTTCTCGTCAGCTTTCGTTAATGCTTGTATTACGTGAGCTCACCGACAAGCTTCTGTCATGTCAGCTATATTCTGTGCTTGTGTAACGTCAGACCTTGTGCGCGCTTGTGTCACATCAGCAATACTTTGTGCTTGTGTTACGTCAGATCTAGTGCACGCTTGTGTTGCATCAGCAATACTCTGTGCTTATGTTACGCCAAATCTAGTGCATGTTTGGGTTACATCAGATTTAAACTGGGCTTAAGTTACATCAGATCTAGTGCATCCTTCTGTTACATCGGCTGCAAACTGTGCTTGTGTTACGTCAGATCAAGTGCATGCTTGTGTTACATCTGATATAGCCATATCAGATGCATGTTTGGGTTATATCAGCTATCAACAACGACATAACAAAATTCTCTTGTACTAACACACACTACATGTTATACTAAATTACTATTATTAACACATACTACCTACTACAACAAGATGTTCGGTATTAACACACACTACCTACTACAACAAAATGTTCTGTATTATCCCACACTACCTACTACAACAAGATATTCGGTATTAACACATACTACCTACTACAACAAAATGTTCTGTATTATCCCACACTACCAACTACAACAAAATGTTCAGTATTAACACACACTACCTACAATAACAAAATGTTCTGTATTATCCCACACTACCTACTACAACAACATGTTCTGTATTAACACACACTACCTACTACAACAAAATGTTCTGTATTAACACACACTACCTACTACAACAAAATGTTCAGTATTAACACATACTACCTACTAAAACAAAATGTTCTGTATTATCCCACACTACCTACTACAACAAAATGTTCAGTATTAACACACACTACCTACAATAACAAAATGTTCTGTATTATCCCACACTACCTACTACAACAAAATGTTCAGTATTAACACACACTACCTACTACAACAAAATGTTTAGTATTAACACATACTACCTACTAAAACAAAATGTTCTGTATTATCCCACACTACCTACTACAACAAAATGTTCAGTATTAACACACACTACCTACAATAACAAAATGTTCTGTATTATCCCACACTACCTACTACAACAAAATGTTCAGTATTAACACACACTACCTACTAAAACAAAATGTTCTGTATTATCCCACACTACCTACTACAACAAAATGTTCAGTATTAACACACTCTTTCTACAACAACAAAATGTTCAGTATTAACACACACTACCTACTACAACAAAATGTTCAGTATTAACACACTCTTCCTACTACAATAAAATGTTCAGTATTAACACACACTACCTACTATAACAAAATGTTCTGTATTATCCTACACTACCTACTACAACAAAATGTTCAGTATTAACACACTCTTCGTACTACAACAAAATGTTCAGTATTAACACACACTACCTACTATAACAAAATGTTCTGTATTATCCCACACTACCTATAACAACACAATGTTCAGTATCAACACACTCTTCCTACTACAACAAGAAGTTCAGTATTAACACGCACTACCTACTACAACAAAATGTTCAGTATTAACACACACTACCTACTACAACAAAATGTTCAGTATTAACACACACTACCTACTATAACAAAATGTTCAGTATTAACACACACTACCTACTATAACAAAATGTTCTGTATTATCCCACACTACCTACTACAACAAAATGTTCAGTATTAACACACTCTTCGTACTACAACAAAATGTTCAGTATTAACACACTCTTCCTACTAAAATAAAATGTTCAGTATTAACACACACTACCTACTATAACAAAATGTTCTGTATTATCCTACACTACCTACTACAACAAAATGTTCAGTATTAACACACTCTTCGTACTACAACAAAATGTTCAGTATTAATACACACTACCAACTATAACAAAATGTTCTGTATTATCCCACACTACCTATAACAACACAATGTTCAGTATCAACACCATCTACCTACTATAACAAAATGTTCAGTATTAACACACACTACCTACTACAACAAAATGTTCAGTATTAACACACACTACCTACTATAACAAAATGTTCTGTATTATCCCACACTACCTACTACAACAAAATGTTGAGTATTAACACACTCTTCCTACTACAACAAAATGCTCAGTATTAACACACTCTTCCTACTAAAATAAAATGTTCAGTATTATCCTACACTACCTACTACAACAAAATGTTCAGTATTAACACACTCTTCGTACTACAACAAAATGTTCAGTATTAACACACACTACCTACTATAACAAAATGTTCTGTATTATCCCACACTACCTATAACAACACAATGTTCAGTATCAACACCATCTACCTACTATAACATAATGTTGAGTATTAACACACACTACCTACAACAACAAAATATTCAGTATTAACACACACTACCTACTACAACAAAATGTTCTGTATTATCCCACACTACCTACTACAACAAAATGTTCAGTATTAACACACATTAGCTCCTACAACAAAATGTTCAGTATTAACACACTCTTCCTACAACAACAAAATGTTCAGTATTAACACACTCTTCCTACAACAACAAAATGTTCAGTATTAACACACTCTTCCTACTACAACAAAATGTTCAGTATTAACACACTCTTCCTACTACAACAAGATGTTCAGTATTAACACGCACTACCTACTACAACAAAATGTTCAGTATCAACACCCACTACCTACTACAACAAAATGTTCAGTATTAACACACATTAGCTACTGCAGTTGATTATCTTGATTTAACACACTCTGTTATAACAGAATGTCATGTATTAATACACACTACCTATTTTAATAGTGTTATGTGTTAACACATTCTAACTCTTATTTTCGAGTGTTATGTGTTAACTCACACTATCTGTTATAATAGAGTGTTATGTGTTAACTCACACTACCTGTTATAATAGAGTGTTATGTGTTAACACACACTACCTGTTATAATAGTGTTATGTTTTAAGTATAAGTTAAACTACAATTGTTCTCATTTTGATTTCCACAAAGACTTATTTTACTTTTGATTTGTTTTCTGCTCGCATTTTTTTTTATGTTATTAAATAATTAATAATGTTTTCCACTGGCCTCGTCACCTCTATATGAGGCTCACATATGTAAATCCATGCTTCTGTTTTCAACCCTTAAAACTGGAAAGAATAATTTAAAGCGTATCCCATAATGCCTCAAATGTTTCTCAGTGGTGTGTCTTAGCCGGTTTAATTATCACAGAAGGCTAGTTTTATCTCTAAACTTAATTGTTGATAGTTTAATCTGATGGAGAAACGTTTTCTTTCTTCACGTTTCAGTTTCATTTAGGGACCGTTCACAAAGTTTCACAGAGATATTACTTGTTTATAAATAAATCAAACTATATGTTTGGTTCATTGGCGTTTGAAACTTCAGTATATCTTACGCATGCGTACTTTAGAAAAAAAAAAAGATAAAACAACGGTTCAGATGACACGACATTCTTGTGATAATCTAGTTTATTTCTTATAAAATTATATAAATAAAAATATTTTTTGTAGTAAATAAGAAAACATGAGTGACATTGTAATGTTTTTGTATGAGATGTTTCAATTTTTTCAAGATATTAAGACTGCAGATATTTTATGATTGGCTTTAAGGGAACAGAGTCCAGCACTAGTGTTGTTATAACTTCTTATACGGACAGGAGTTACAGCAGTTTGTGGGCTTCCAGGCCGTAAACTGGGCGGAAAGCGCGCGGTTTTGTGTCGTGTCAGTAATAAACTTGGCGGTCGTCTTCCATCAATGCTTCATTTTTTACTACCAAAGATTTATGTTGCACTGGTTCCTCCAGTTGTAGATCCTATGTTTAACTACGTCACGCGTGTAAGCCGACGTTTCAACAATTTTTATACAAGCGGACCGAGTACAAATGTCGAGTTACGGCTTTATGTAAATAATTCCCGCGGGTGGCGCGTGTGTCGTTTTAGTCATAAACATTATATTACCGCGACGGTAGTCGGGTTTTTCGACTGCCACACGTGATGTAAGTTTAAGACTTCAATTCGAGACAGCAGCACCAGTTAGATAACAGGCTTCAAAGTTTCTACGGATTTTAAAAGACAAAGAATGGATATTAAATAAAATAGAAGGATTTCCATGATGGCGAGACATTAACGTCATTGGGTGGAACAAGTCATTACTTTTTACACTGAATTATTTTCGTCATTCGTAATGTATCGACACCAATAGTAATTAGGATGTAAGTTTCGTGAGACAGAAAGAATAACTTGGTCACATATTGGTTTCTTGAAGGAAGTTAATCAGCAACACCCACCACCAACTCTTGGGTTACTGTTTAACAGTAACTAGTAGGACTGGCCGCAACATTATAATGCTTAGACGGTTGACAAGGCGATCATATTTGATAATGGAACTCCAAAGACCTAACAACCAGGCTGCTCCAAAACAAAAATAACATATAACACAAATAACTTATTAGTTTTAAGTTACTGTAACAAACATGTCTGCTGTTTAGATGTGACATCACTATTATGTTTTTAACTCTCTTAATAGGAGTTAACAGTTAATAAACTATAGCGAATTTTCTAGTTAGAAGTAACATTCAACTGATCCATAAAACATACACAGGATTGCAAAGAATGTTATTGCTGTTATTAATTAGGCACGAATATCTAACTAAATATATCGATTTGGAACTAACCTAAGTTTGATGGCGACGTATTCCTAAAACTGTGGCTTAAAATATCATTTAGAACGAGAGTATTCAAGTGATGGTTGAACATGTTGTAGAAAATAAAACAAGGTCACAAAATTATCTTCTTGAAAAACGTTATAAAAACACTTAAAGGTTTTATACTTTAATTTCGAAAGTTTCATTTCTAATGGTTTAAAGATAAAATATTGATTCATGTGGCACCTAAAAAGGTGGCTTGGATGGCCAGGTGGTTAAGAGACTTGACTCGTAATCTGAGGGTCGCGGGTTCGAATCCCTCTTACACTAAACATGCTCGCCCTTTCAGTTTTGGGGGTGTTCATGTGACGGTCAATCCCACCATTTGTTGGTAAAAGAGTAGCTCAAGAGTTCGTGGTTGGTGGTGATGACTAGATGCCTTCCTCTCTAGTCTTACACTGCTAAATTAGGGACTACTAGCAGGGATAGCCCTTGTGTAGCTGTGCGCGAAATTCAAACCAAACCTAAAAAGGAATACACTGAATATTTCTTAACGCCCAGAATTTGTTATGTAAAGATATGTTCCTTCTGACAAAATGATTGTCAAAACATTGTTCTTTGTTTTATTAGTAACAGTGTTAATACTCATACCAGCCATTCTGAGATACATTTTTATTTCAAGTGGGTTTTTCGTCATCAAGAAAACAATGACTGAGTTGTTTAATATTATTGCAAATAAGATGTCTAAGAACCTCGTTGTTTTGTTTACTTTTTCATGGGTAAATATCCTTTAGTTATTGAGAATCAACTGCAACAAATTGTTTACAGGTTATATTAACCTGTCAACAACGTTTCATAATTTAAGGACCATATTTTTAGCTCACAGTGATTCTTGGTATCATAAAACTTATGTTCGATCAAAAATCGAAAACCAAGTATGCTCTAGTTTCTGATAACAAAACATGTTCTAAGAGATTCGTCACGTTTTATTTGTTTAAGGTCTTAGCTAGTACCAATAATACAACAAATGGACATATTAAAGGAAGAAATTTGGCTCACAAACTGAGGTTGGAAATAAACACAATTTGTTTGTTTGTAAATCAGCACAAAGCTACACAATGACCGATTTGAGCTCTGCTCACCAAAGAAACTGAAACCAGGTTTTTAACAGGGTGAGACTTCAGACATATCGCTGTGCCACTGGGGGACTTCATTGCGTAGTCTGGTGTGTGTCTGTATATATACGTACTTTGCTGACGACCCAAGTCACGTGAACAAAATTATAATTCTAGTCAGCTGGAGAGAAATGTCACATAATACTAGTGTTCATGTGTAAAGGATGATATGATCCAAGTTATTTTTGAAATTTATTAATGACAGGACAATCACTTCCATGTAAGAAGTTTTACTTCTGTTGTTTTAAACAGATGTGGAGTAGCCGTATTTAAATAACACATATGTGTTGTAGAAAATAAAAAAATTGAAATATGTAATTACAGGTCAGAAGGCTAGGATCAGGAGTTTCCCAGAATATTCTGTATTCCTCGTGCATCTTCGACAACCAGTTTTCCGAACATAATCAGTTGCCATGAAGGAGAACAGACTTATTTAACAAACTTATTTGTTTCTTCTTAATACATAAGGAGGACCGTGAAGCACACTTAATTTAGAGAAATTCTGAAAAACTGAAATACATTTAGTTTAATACCACGTAATCTAACGATTTCAGACCTGTCTAACATATTCAGATAAATGGTGACTCCCACATAATAAATGGAATAAAGAAACTTTCAACAAATATCATTATTGATTTTATTACATAATAAAACTATCAATAAATATCAATCTTAACTTTATTACACAATAGAAACTGTCAACAAATATCAATCTTTATTTTATTACACAATAGAAACTGTCAACAAATATCAATCTTTATTTTATTACACAATAGAAACTGTCAACAAATATCAATCTTTATTTTATTACACAATAGAAACTGTCAACAAATATCAATCTTTATTTTATTACACAATAGAAACTGTCAACAAATATCATTCTTTATTTTATTACACAATAGAAACTGTCAACAAATATCAATCTTTATTTTATTACACAATAGAAACTGTCAACAAATATCAATCTTTATTTTATTCTGAATGATATTATTGTGTATAATTACCAGCAGGCCCAGGAAGACCAGGTAATTAGGGTACTTGACTTGTAATATGTGGGTTTTACGTTTTCAATACCCTTCATACCTATCATGCTCGTCGTTTCAGCCGTGGTGATGTTATAAGTAATTGTCTTCATTGTATTCGTTGGTTGGCGCAGATAACAAATAAGTTTTATTAACAATCTAATTTTGTTAACAAATTATTGCTAGACATCTATCCCAATGCAGAGCAACTGTAATATGCCTAGCACAGATATCGAAACCCATACCGTAAGAATTATAAACCTTTAAACTAACGATTCATCCTGTAGAGTTGATTGAAGATGGTCATCAAAGCTATGATCAAAAGTGTTCGCCACCTATAATAATTCAAATGAAATTCTATTTTTCAAGAACTAGAAATATTACTTAACGGAAAAAAGCATGAGAAATTATTAAACAATTTTATAGTTGATAGTAAAAAGTTTAATTTTGTTTGTTTAGCGAATTGACCATAATGAAACTCCGTCATAAATGGTTTGGTTCGATTCCTTTGGTGGACACAGGAGGTAGCCCGATATATCTTTGCTGTAATAAAAACACGCTCATGAACTGTTGTTCAACAATATGTTTCAATGATTCAATCATGAATAAATCACTAGAACAACCAAAGTTCCTAACCATATACTTAATAAATCACTAGAACAACCAAAGTTCCTAACCATATACTTAATAAATCACTAGAACAACCAAAGTTCCTAACTATATACTTAATAAATCACTAGAACGACCAAAGTTCCTAACCATATACTTAATAAATCACTAGAACAACCAAAGTTCCTAACCATATACTTAATAAATCACTAGAACAACCAAAGTTCCTAACCATATACTTAATAAATCACTAGAACAACCAAAGTTCCTAACTATATACTTAATAAATCACTAGAACGACCAAAGTTCCTAACCATATACTTAATAAATCACTAGAACAACCAAAGTTCCTAACCATATACTTAATAAATCACTAGAACAACCAAAGTTCCTAACCATATACTTAATAAATCACTAGAACAACCAAAGTTCCTAACCATATACTTAATAAATCACTAGAACAACCAAAGTTCCTAACCATATACTTAATAAATCACTAGAACGACCAAAGTTCCTAACCATATACTTAATAAATCACTAGAACAACCAAAGTTCCTAACCATATACTTAATAAATCACTAGAACAACCAAAGTTCCTAACTATATACTTAATAAATCACTAAAACAACCAAAGTTCCTAACCATATACTTAATAAATCACTAGAAAAACCAAAGTTCCTAACCATATACTTAATAAATCACTAGAACGACCAAAGTTCCTAACCATATACTTAATAAATCACTAGAACAACCAAAGTTCCTAACCATATACTTAATAAATCACTAGAACAACCAAAGTTCCTAACTATATACTTAATAAATCACTAGAACAACCAAAGTTCCTAACCATATACTTAATAAATCACTAGAAAAACCAAAGTTCCTAACCATATACTTAATAAATCACTAGAACAACCAAAGTTCCTAACCATATACTTAATAAATCACTAGAAAAACCAAAGTTCCTAACCATATACTTAATAAATCACTAGAACAACCAAAGTTCCTAACCATATACTTAATAAATCACTAGAACAACCAAAGTTCCTAACCATATACTAATAAATCACTAGAACAACCAAAGTTCCTAACTATATACTTAATAAATCACTAGAACAACCAAAGTTCCTAACCATATACTTAATAAATCACTAGAACAACCAAAGTTCCTAACCATATACTTAATAAATCACTAGAACAACCAAAGTTCCTAACTATATACTTAATAAATCACTAGAACAACCAAAGTTCCTAACCATATACTTAATAAATCACTAGAACAACCAAAGTTCCTAACCATATACTTAATAAATCACTAGAACAACCAAAGTTCCTAACCATATACTTAATAAATCACTAGAACAACCAAAGTTCCTAACTATATACTTAATAAATCACTAGAAAACCAAAGTTCCTAACCATATACTTAATAAATCACTAGAACAACCAAAGTTCCTAACCATATACTTAATAAATCACTAGAACAACCAAAGTTCCTAACCATATACTTAATAAATCACTAGAACAACCAAAGTTCCTAACCATATACTTAATAAATCACTAGAACGACCAAAGTTCCTAACCATATACTTAATAAATCACTAGAACAACCAAAGTTCCTAACCATATACTTAATAAATCACTAGAACAACCAAAGTTCCTAACTATATACTTAATAAATCACTAGAACAACCAAAGTTCCTAACCATATACTTAATAAATCACTAGAACGACCAAAGTTCCTAACCATATACTTAATAAATCACTAGAACAACCAAAGTTCCTAACCATATACTTAATAAATCACTAGAACAACCAAAGTTCCTAACCATATACTAATAAATCACTAGAACAACCAAAGTTCCTAACTATATACTTAATAAATCACTAGAACAACCAAAGTTCCTAACCATATACTTAATAAATCACTAGAACAACCAAAGTTCCTAACCATATACTTAATAAATCACTAGAACAACCAAAGTTCCTAACTATATACTTAATAAATCACTAGAACAACCAAAGTTCCTAACCATATACTTAATAAATCACTAGAACAACCAAAGTTCCTAACCATATACTTAATAAATCACTAGAACAACCAAAGTTCCTAACCATATACTTAATAAATCACTAGAACAACCAAAGTTCCTAACCATATACTTAATAAATCACTAGAAAACCAAAGTTCCTAACCATATACTTAATAAATCACTAGAACAACCAAAGTTCCTAACCATATACTTAATAAATCACTAGAACAACCAAAGTTCCTAACCATATACTTAATAAATCACTAGAACAACCAAAGTTCCTAACCATATACTTAATAAATCACTAGAACGACCAAAGTTCCTAACCATATACTTAATAAATCACTAGAACAACCAAAGTTCCTAACCATATACTTAATAAATCACTAGAACAACCAAAGTTCCTAACTATATACTTAATAAATCACTAGAACAACCAAAGTTCCTAACCATATACTTAATAAATCACTAGAACGACCAAAGTTCCTAACCATATACTTAATAAATCACTAGAAAAACCAAAGTTCCTAACCATATACTTAATAAATCACTAGAACAACCAAAGTTCCTAACCATATACTTAATAAATCACTAGAACAACCAAAGTTCCTAACCATATACTTAATAAATCACTAGAACAACCAAAGTTCCTAACCATATACTTAATAAATCACTAGAACAACCAAAGTTCCTAACCATATACTTAATAAATCACTAGAACAACCAAAGTTCCTAACCATATACTTAATAAATCACTAGAACAACCAAAGTTCCTAACCATATACTTATTTCCATCATCATTTTCGTGAAGAAAATATTTATTAGTTCAGTTGAATCTTTAGAGAAAAAAATTAATTCTGGGCAAATATTGTTTACGGCTTTTGAAAGTAATTAAGAAAAATAATTTTGCAGTTATTATTCTTTTGAAATCTCAATGATTTCATCTTGGACACTTATAAGAAATAATTTTGATAAATGCCAACAAACTAAATTGGATCCCGTTTGGTTTTAAAAAGAAATACAAAGGGCCACTCTTAACATAAGTTTGTAACGAGACCTCCCCTCTGTTTAGGAGTAGGTGTGAAGACTATATGTATTTCCTATGACACCAATAGTAAAATCCATAAGAACTAAAGTTGTGTAAAATATTACCGTTGATGAGAAACTATGATTTGTTCTCTATATTGTCATTTACGACAACCGAATTATATAATCAAAACGATTTGAAATCAAGGTCTTTCTATAATAACCGTTCATAACGTTACTACTAGCGACCTCTAGAGGATTATTTAATTTTCTTATCTTCCACGGTTAATGAATCGCTTAAGATTTTAACATTGTTCCTTGCCGCTAAAGCTACTCACAACATGAAACTACGTAATTGCTACTTAATTTATAAACCTATTCATAACATGGACATACGTAACTGTTACCTGGCTTACAAACCTTAGGATTAAAGACTCAAGTTTCTCTTTTTGACATCATACAAAACCTATAGGTTCAATATCGCTCTACAATGTTTCTATTACCAGATGAAAATTTGTCGCCATGATTGTCGAATAATAATATTTATAAGGCAAAAAATTTGGTTCCAATACCCGTGCTTTTCACAACATAGATAATAACCCAAACATAGTTAACTGCTAACATACGTTTAGAAGTCATGTATGGTGAGTAGACAAGAGACATTTCAAATTTAATGCAACCAGTACAGATATTAAAATAGTGTCTTCCAGTTTCCATCTGAATCATACCAGTAGAGACATTAAAACACAAGGTCGTCAATCCTCAAATTAAATCAAACGAGTAGAGACATTAAAACACAGTATCGTCCATCCTCCAACTAAATCAATCCAGAAGAGACATTAAAAAGTGTTGTCCATTCTTCAAATTAATGAAAAGCAGTAAACACATTAAAACACAGTACCTTCCATACTCCAAATTAATTAGACCAGTGGAAACATTAAATAACAGTTTCTTCCATCCCCCAACTCAAGAAAAGCAGTTTAGAGAATAAAACACAGTGTTTTCCACCCTTCAACTAAATCAAATCACTGGATACCATAAAACACAATGTCTTTCATCCTGCAAAAAACAAACCAGTAGAGATTATAAACGCAGTATTCTCCATTTTTCACTTCAATCAAAGCAATACAGATATTAAAAACCAGTGTCTTTTATCCTACAAACAAATCAAACAAGTAGAAACATTGAAATACAGTGTCTTTCATGCTCCAAATAAATTAAACTACTAGAGACATTAAAACATCATATCTTCCATACTCCAACTAAATGAAATCAGTAGAGACACTAAACACGGTGTCTTCCATCCCCAATTAAATCAAACCACTAGAGACATTAAAACATCATATCTTCCATACTCCAACTAAATGAAATCAGTAGAAACACTAAACACGGTGTCTTCCATCCCCAATTGAATCAAACCACTAGAGACATTAAAACATCATATCTTCCATACTCCAACTAAATGACACCAGTAGAGACACTAAACACGGTGTCTTCCATCCCCAATTGAATCAAAGCAGTAGAGATATTGAAAAACAGTGTTTTGCACACTCCAAATAGATCAAAATAGTAGAGACATTAAAACACAATGTCTTCCATCCCTAACTCAGTCAAGCCAGTCAAGATATTAAAACGCGTTTTCTTCTATACTCCAAGTAAACCAAACAACTAGAGACAATGAAACACAGTGCCTTCCACGCTCCAACTAAATCAAACCAGTATATACATTAAAACACAGGGTTTTCCATCCTCTAAATAAAAGAAGCAATTAGAGAAAAAGAAACACATTGTCTTCCAATCCCCAATACAATTAAATCAGTGCGGACATTGAAACACAGTGTCTTCAATCCTCCAACTTGATGAAACCAGAAGATAGCTTAAAACACATTGTCTTCCAATCCCCAATTCAATCAAATCAGTGCGGACATTGAAACACAGTGTCTTCAATCCTCCAACTTGATGAAACCAGAAGATAGCTTAAAACACATTGTCTTCCAATCCCCAATTCAATCAAATCAGTGCGGACATTGAAACACAGTGTCTTCAATCCTCCAACTTGATGAAACCAGAAGACAGCTTAAAACACAGTGTCTTCCGTCCTCCAAGTAAATCACGCCAATAGAAACATTAAAGCAGTGTTTTCCATCCTCCTAATAAATCAAACCAGTAGAGCCATTAAAACACAGTGTCTTCCATCCCCTAACTCAATCAAATCAGTAGACGCATTAACACAATTTCTTTCACCCTCTAAGTAAATCAAGTCAGTAGAGATATTAAAACACAGAATCTTTCATACTCAAAATAAATCAAACCAGTACAAACATTTAAACACAGTTTCTTTCATCCTCCACCTAAATCATACTGGTAAAGCCATTAAAGCACAGTGTCTTACACACTTCAAATAAATCAAACAAGTAGAGACATTAAAACACAGTGTCTTCCATTCTTCAACTCAATCAAAGCAGTAGATACTTTGAAATACAGTTTCACCTATCCAGCAACTAAATCAAACCAGTAGAGAGATTAAAACACAGTGTCTTCCTTTCTCCAACTCAATCAAAGCAGTAGAAACATTGAAGCACAATTTCTTCCATCCTCCAATTAAATCAAACCATTAGAGACATTAAAACAGTGTTGTTCATTCTCCAAATTAAAGAAAACCAGTAGACACATCAAAACACAGCTTCTTCCATCCCCCAACTCAGTAAAAGCAGTTTAGAGAATGAAACACAATGTCTTCCATCCTACAAAAAATCAAACCATTAGAGACATTAAAACGCACTTTCTTCTACACCCCAACTAAACCAAACCAATAGAAACATTAAACCACAGGGTTTTCCATCCTTTAAATAAATCAAACAATTAGAGAAATTCAAACACATTGTCTTCCAATCTACAATTCAATCAAATCAGTAAGGACATTGAAACACATTGTGTTCAATCCTCCAGCTTGTTGAAACCAATAGAGACATTAAAACACAGTGTCTTCCATCCCCCAACTAAATCAAACCAATAGAGACATTGAAACAAAGTGTCTTCCAAGCTCCAACTAAATCAACCCAGTAGAGATATTATACACAGTAACAACAACCTTTAACTAAATGAAATCAGTAGAGACATCAAAACACAGTGTCGTCCATCCTCTAAGTTAAATCAAACAAGTAGAGACGTCGAAATACAGTGTCTTCTATTCTACAACTAAATCAAACCAGTAGACAAAAAACACTGTTTCTTCCTTCCTCCAAATAAATCAAACCTATAGAGACATGAAAACATATTCTCCTCCATTCTAAATCTAAATCAAACCAATAGAGATATTGAAACACAGTGTATTCTATACTCCAACTTAATGAAACGAGAAGAGACACGAAAACATATTGTTTTCAATCCCACAACTCAGTCAAAGCAGTAGAAATATTTAAACAAAGTTTCTTCCATCCTTCAACTAAATCAAACCAGTAGAGACATTTGAACACAGTTTCTTCCCCTCTCCGTATAAATCAAACCACTAGAGACATTAAACACAGTGTTTTAAATCCCCAATTGAATCAGAGCAGTAGAGATATTAAAAATCAGCGTCTTTTATCTACCAAATTAATCAAACCTGTAGAAACATTGAAACACAGGGTTTTCCATCCTCCAACTAAATCAATTCAGTAGAGATCTTGAAACACAGTGTCTTTCATCCTCCAACTAAACCAATCCACTGTTGACATTAAAACACAGTACCCTCTATCCTCCAAATAAATCACATCAGTAGAGGCATTAAAACACAGTGTCGCCCATTCTCCAACTAGATCAATCCAGTAGAGATATTAAAACACAGTATCGTCCATCACCCAACCAAACCAGTATAGACATTAAAACACAGTGTTTTCGAACCCAAACTCAATCAAAGCAGTAGAGACATTAGAACACATTGTATCTATCCTAGTACTAAATCAAACCAATATAGATATTGAAACACAGTGTTATCCATCCTCAAACGTAATCAAACCAGTATAGACATTAACATACAGTTTCTTCCATCTTCCAAATCCGTTAAAGCAGTACAGACATTGAAACGCGGTGTTTTCCATCCTCCAACAGTATCACGTCTTTAGAGACATTAAAACGCAGTGTCTTCCATCCTCCAACTAAATCAAACCAGTAGATACAGAAAAATACAGAGTCTTATATCCACCAAGACTGTCAAAGCAGTACTGACTTTGAAACACAGTGTCTTCCATCCTCCAACTAAACCAAACTAGTAAAGACATTAAAACACAGTGTAGCCCATCCTACAACCAAATCAAATCAGTAGAGTCGTCAAAACTGAGTGACTTTCACTCTCCAAATAAATAAAAGAAGTAGAGACATTAGAATACAGTGTTTTCCGTCCTCCAACTACAGCAAACTAGTAGAGACAATAAAGCAGTGTTTTCGCCCTCAACTAAATCAAACCAGTAGAGACATTGGAGTAGTATTGAACATCTTATAAATAAAACAAAAAAGTAGAGCCATTAAAACACAGTGTCTTACACCCTCCAAAACAATCAAAGCAGTAGAGACATTGAAGTAGTATTTAACATCTTATAAATAAAACAAAAAAGTAGAGCCATTAAAACACAGTGTCTTACATCCTCCAAAACAATCAAAGCAGTAGAGACATTAAAACACAGTGTCTTACATCCTCCAAACAATCAAAGCAGTAGAGACATTAAAACACAGTTTCTTTGATACTACAACTATATATTATCAGCAGAGACCTTAAAACGAAGTGTCTTCCAAACTACAAATAAATCAAATCAGTAGAGAAATTAAAACAGTTTCTTCCCTCCTCTCTATTGTCTCTACTGGTTTAATTTATTTCGAGAATTGAAGACATTCTGTTTTGACGATTACTGATTTCATTTAGTTGTAGGATGGAAGACACTGTGTTTTAATGTGTCTACTACTTTGATTTAGTTGGAGTAAGTAATACACTGAGTTTTAATGTCTTTAATAGTTTGATTTAGTTGGAGGACGGAAGACACTGTGTTTTAATATCTCTACTGGTTTTATTTAGTTGGAGTATGAAAGACACGGTGTTTCATTGTCTCGTCGAGTTTGATTTATTTGGAGAATGGAAGACACAGTTTTTCAATATATCTACTGCTTTGATTCAATTGGGTGATGGTAAACCCTGTGTTTTATTGTCTCTACTGGTGTGATTTAGATCGAGGATGGAAAACAGTGTTTCAATGAATTTTCGAGTTTGATTGATACGGAGGTTGGAAGAAACTGTTAGTAGGATGTTAAAGCACTGTTTTCCATCATGAAAAAATCAAACTAGTAGAGCCATAGAAACATAGTGTCTTCCTTCCTCCAACTAAATCAAACCAGTAGTGACATTAAAACACTTTATCTTCCTTCCTCCAACTAAATCAAACCAGTAGTGACATTAAAACACTTTATCTTCCTTCCTCCAACTAAATCAAACCAGTAGTGACATTAAAACACTTTATCTTCCTTCCTCCAACTAAATCAAACCAGTAGTGACATTAAAACACTTTATCTTCCTTCCTCCAACTAAATCAAACCAGTAGTGACATTAAAACACTTTATCTTCCTTCCTCCAACTAAATCAAACCAGTAGTGACATTAAAACACTTTATCTTCCTCCAAGTCCTGTTACAAAATATTTTGTTGTGTATCACGAAATGGTTTTGGTGCTTCTCTGGTTACCTTAGGGTTTAGGACTCGAATTCCCGTCCGATAAAACCTTTTCGCCCTTTAAATCTTTGGAGCGTTATAGTTTGACGGTGTGTTCCATTATTCGTTGGTAAAAGAGTAGACCAAAAGTTGGAAGTGTGTGGTGATGACTAGTTACCTTTCGTCTAGTCTCATACTGCTAAATTAGGGATGGTTAGCACAAATATCCTCAGTGTAGTTTTTCGTGAAATTCAAAGAACATACAAACATACTGTTGCGAAACTTTTAACAACGTGAGTTGTTATGCTTTGAAAACATTTTCTGTGTTGGAAAGCTATAATTATTAAGACTTACCAGTTTGTAGTTAAGTACATAGCTACACAATGTGTTTTGTGTGCTCTGTTCACCACGGTTATCAAAACCAGCTTTCTACCTGTATGAGCTCGCAGACTCGAAACCCTGCCTCCGGAAGCCCATTACTTTAATATTGTTATAAGACAAACAGTTGTAATTTCAACTTAAACCTTTATAAGTTCTGTCTTTTTTTTCTATGAGATAATTACTAGTTTAGTAATCAAGGTTTGTTATTTTATTATAGTATAATAAATTATTTATTTTTATGTTATTGTTTTTCTGTGACAAATCAAAATATTTTGTGGCTTTCAGGTTTTAAGTATTTCGTGAAAAATCTATTAATCTCATAAACATAATCTTGAATAACTTAATTTCGAACAAAACAAGAGGAAATGTCTTGTTTCTGTAACATTGTTAAGGTTTATTGCCACATATTATTTCTCCACAATATCAGTTAGAGAAACGTTAAACCATTTTCTGTTAGGTTTATTGCCACATATCAGTTAGAGAAACGTTAAACCATTTTCTGTTAGGTTTATTGCCACATATCAGTTAGAGAAACGTTAAACCATTTTCTGTTAGGTTTATTGCCACATATTATTTCTCCACAATATCAGTTAGAGAAACGTTAAACCATTTTCTGTTAGATTTATTGCCACATATTATTTCTCCACAATATCAGTTAGAGAAACGTTAAACCATTTTCTGTTAGATTTATTGCCACATATTATTTCTCCACAATATCAGTTAGAGAAACGTTAAACCATTTTCTGTTAGGTTTATTGCCACATATTATTTCTCCACAATATCAGTTAGAGAAACGTTAAACCATTTTCTGTTAGATTTATTGCCACATATTATTTCTCCACAATATCAGTTAGAGAAACGTTAAACCATTTTCTGTTAGGTTTATTGCCACATATTATTTCTCCACAATATCAGTTAGAGAAACGTTAAACCATTTTCTGTTAGATTTATTGCCACATATTATTTCTCCACAATATCAGTTAGAGAAACGTTAAACCATTTTCTGTTAGGTTTATTGCCACATATTATTTCTCCACAATATCAGTTAGAGAAACGTTAAACCATTTTCTGTTAGGTTTATTGCCTTGTGTACATCGACTGTCAAGGTTGTGAAAAAGGAAACAGGTGTTTCTTTGTTAGAAACTGGTTCGCAGAAAACCGGTGCTACTTTGATTATCTTTTTCGGTCAGTTAGCTCTAATAGGGATGACTGTTCTCGCAGTAAGGCAGAAGTCTGTTGATATATGACATAACACAACGCTATGCACGAGTGGGTCACGTCAGCACGTGAGTTAGGCTAGAATAACAGGTGCACAGCAAAATTATTATTTCTACCAGAGGTTTTTATTTAACCACTACTGAAAGAGAGATTCATTCTCACCCAAATGATTCCTAGAAACGAGTGTACTTTTCAACAGATGGTTTCCAGTACAGGTCAACATACTGCTTGCACTCTCGTCTCAAGTGACTATTATTTTCACATTGTGGTACACACCAGCCTGCAGTAGCTATTTGATATTAACTGTAAAAAAAAAAAAAAACATTACAGAATTAGTAGCCACTTCTGATGGATTTCTCAATTAGGTTCCACTATAAAATATCTTGAACTATATTACAAACTACAAATACTATACAACTAAGTGGCTAATAGACGAAACGTAACGTCTACCTGTGTATTAACATCGTTACATAAAAGCTTTATGTTTATTAACATCGTTACATAAAAGCTTTATGTTTATTAACATCGTTACATAAAAGCTTTATGTTTATTAACATTGTTACACAAAAGCTTTATGTTTATTAACATCGTTACATAAAAACTTTATGTTTATTAACATCGTTACATAAAAGCTTTATGTTTATTAACATTGTTACATAAAAGCTTTATGTTTATTAACATTGCTACATAAAAGCTTTATGTTTATTAACATCGTTACATAAAAGCTTTATGTTTATTAACATTGTTACACAAAAGCTTTATGTTTATTAACATCGTTACATAAAAACTTTATGTTTATTAACATTGTTACATAAAAGCTTTATGTTTGTTAACATTGTTACACAAAAGCTTTATGTTTATTAACATCGTTACATAAAAGCCGTGTGTTTATTAACATTGCTACGTAACGTCTACCTGTGTATTCACATTGTTACATAATGGCTGTCTGTCTCTCTTACCTCATTTCAAACTAATAATCTAAATGAAAGACAACTAACTAAGTGCATCATTCCCCACCAACTCATGAACTTCAGATCTGACTGTCACTCTTTCAGCCCATCTAAGGGATATAGTGTAGAGAGAGTTTTAATGGCATAAAGTCTTGAACTATAAATATTTGTATTCACAGTCATACAACAAACTAATCACTGGATCGTGCCCAGCGGTATCTTGTCAGGAATATTTTATAAATGTTAAGGACAGGAACGTGAAACACACGCTGTAATGAAAAGATGTGTTTTTTATATCAAAGCCACATCGGGCTATCTGCTGAGCCCACCAAGGGGAATCGAACCCCTGATAATGAAAAGAAGAGAACGCTGATAAATATATATCATAATTAATTAAATGGTTGTAAACAATATTAAATTAAAATAAATATAAAATTTTATATCGGGAGAAATGCACATACAATGTAGTCATGTGGTAAAATTATTAGTAGGACAATCAACAAAGTTTTCTACAAGTTACAGAATCCTACTCAGTTTTTCTTAAGCTAAATCTACACGTTATACGTCTTTTGCCCCAAACATATATTGAAACCTAATAATTAGTCTCTTAAACCTGCAGATTTACTGCTAAGCTTCGTGTTGAAGAGAGACAAAGAACACAGTTGGATTTATATACGTGAAGAAAGTTTACGTATCTCACGTGTAAAAAGTAAGATTAAATATAAGTTCCATCTAGTTTCATTTCTATAAGTATCATCTGATTTTATTTTTGTGTCTTCCATATAATTCTATTATTATAAGTTACGTCAAGTTTATTTCTTCTATAAAAATAAATTAATAAATCAATAGAGTCCAAGGTAGCACCGAAAACGACTTTTGAAGATGTTCCTTTTAAACAATGAAGTAAGAACAGTTTCTTGTTGTGGTTTTATGGTTTTAATTTTTACAAAACTTGTTAAACGAACCTGTAGAATTATTAGTCATGAACCATTTTATTAATAAACTTCAAACTTTTAACAATAGAGTATCTTAATTGATTTAGAATAGTGACTTAATCAGTTTTAATGATTGGAGATTTGTACCTAAAAGTTTATGTAAAAACTGCTTTAAAACACTTTTGATTTAAATTTACAATTTGTATATATTTTTCGTGTTTGTACAGTTGGATATAAATTGTGAAGTATATCGTTAGATTTCTTCCAATAAGTCGGAAATATAGGGATAAAGTCAGTCTTGTAAACCGTTGTTACAACACGTAATAACAAGTTATATTAGAATGTACGCATGTCTCAAAAGAACCAAAAATAATCTAATGTCTTTTAGTACTTAACCATTAGGCTTATCTTCGTCAGTGATGTTCAGTTTTCCAAGCGTGTGAACCGTTAGCAACTGTTCTATCGTTTGTTATCGTTTTTCGCTGGGAAGTTCACCAAAAATAGTTTAAACAGAATCTCAGGTATTGAGAAATAATACTGTTTTTAATCCATTAGTGTACAAAACTACAATGATGAATAGCGCTCAAACATTTTCTTAATTAGAAGATATTTTCAATTATTGTCGCTTAGGCCTGACGTAACCCTTTGGTTAGTGCGAATGTCTCGCGGGATTGAATTTCTTTTAACATCTTATTAGATCAATAGTTTTGTTTTTAGTTACTAAAACTCCCCACCTCAATCCTGTCACACAACAAAATCTCACTATACGAACCAATACTGATAAAGAATTTACACATTTAACTGAATACATGGTTAACATTAACCAGTTCCCTACTTATAGAACCTACTACTAAATTTAAAAACACAGAAAGAGACGTTTAACAAACAAACACTTTACAAAACATAGGAAACCTAATTCATTTTACAATGTACTTCTATTAAAAAGTTGGACACGTCTAGCACATAAATATTACCTTAATATAACATCCAGATTCATGTTCACCCATGGAAAAAAAACAAACTAAACCCACCTCACGAGGAAACAATTACAAAATACGGTGTAAGAGTTGTCTGGTTTCACAGATAGGGGAAACAGGACTTAACTCGAAGATCAGGGTAAAATAACATGAAACACCCAAGTCCATCAGTATGTGAATGAAAACCAAAACAGTTTGTTGTTTTTTCTGAACAGAACGTTAAAATATTAAAACATGAGTCTGACACGATCGGAAGACAAATCAAAAAAGCTTTAATAATAAATCAAATAATTCAGCAGTTAACAAATAGCCAGGCACATCTATATATGTATTTTAGTGTTAACACAACACAACACAACTTATATAAATACTTTGAATAAATAATCCATAGCTATTTATATTTATTGTTTGTTTTGTCTTACATAAATAATCTATAAAATACAAGTCAGTAACTACAATTAATTCTGGAATTTAAATAGATGATTAGACTTGATGTAAACGCTTTATAAAGCATTCTTTACTGTAAAAACGTAAGTACTATGATAGTGATTACAACATTCTTTACTGTAAAAACGTAAGTACTATGACAGTGATTACAACATTCTTTACTGTAAAAACGTAAGTACTATGATAGTGATTACAACATTCTTTTCTGTAAAAACGTGTGTGTTATAACAGTAATTACAGCAATCTTTACTGTAAAATCGTATTTAATATGATAATGTAATCAAAATATGATATCTGTTCTAAAAAAGCTGATCTTTCTTTCTGTAAAAGTTGTAAATTGTAATAAACTATCTTGTTAGATTATTGTTACATAAATGTGACCCAAATGTTGCAGTAACATCCAGTGAATGCCGACGTATCGATTACATAAATAATTTCATGTTTTACTGAGTTGAAGAATGGATAACTACAAATTTTGTAAATTTTAAAAATATTCATTAATCCTACAATTTCTACCAGATATTCATATATAAACTTATAGCCATAACATTCATCCTTGTTAAATACCATTTTTATCGAAATTTATCCCACGTTTAATTTGGGAAAACGGCTTCGCGCCCTCTAGGGTACAACACCAACTATTATTTCTAACATCAATTCTTTATCACGTAGCTGGGAGAGAAATGAAGGATACATAAATTAAAGCTTACCGACTCACCACACCCAGTGGAATGTGAAGTTAAACGACGTTATGATAAAGATCTACCACATGTAACTGTCAGATTCTAAATACAGTAATAGTTTTAACAAAACTAGTGTATTTGATACGTTATAACTTTAGCTGGTGGAGTTATAACTAGTAATCTTACAGTTTATATACATTGGGTTCTGTAGTTCAACTTTACTCAAACTTTGTTTACCCACAGTCATTAAACTCATCTAACGAAGTCACCAGGACACTGACAGTCAGCACGTCTTCGTACAGTCATCGTTAACCAGAAGTCATTAAACTCATCTAACGAAGTCACCAGGACACTGACAGTCAGCACGTCTTCGTACAGTCATCGTTAACCAGAAGTCATTAAACTCATCTAACGAAAACCACCAGGACATTGACAGTCAACACGTCTTCGTACAGTCATAGTTAACCAGAAGTCATTAAACTCATCTGACGAAGTCACCAGGACATTGACAGTCAGCACGTTTTCGTAAAGTCATAGTTAACCAGAAGTCATTAAACTCATCTAACGAAGTCACCAGGACATTGACAGTCAGCACGTCTTCGTACAGTCATCGTTAACCAGAAGTCATTAAACTCATCTAACGAAGTCACCAGGACATTGACAGTCAGCACGTCTTCGTAAAGTCATAGTTAACCAGATGTCATTAAACTCATCTGACGAAGTCACCAGGACATTGACAGTCAGCACGTCTTCGTAAAGTCATAGTTAACCAGAAGTCATTAAACTCATCTAACGAAGTCACCAGGACATTGACAGTCAGCACGTCTTCGTACAGTCATCGTTAACCAGAAGTCATTAAACTCATCTAACGAAGTCACCAGTACATTGGCTGTTAGCACGTCTTCGTACAGTCATCGTAAACCAGAAGTCATTAATCTCATCTGACGAAGTCACCAGGACATTGACAGTCAGCACGTCTTCGTACATCATCGTTAACCAGAAGTCATTAATCTCATCTGACGAAGTCACCAGGACATTGACAGTCAGCACGTCTTCGTACAGTCATAGTTAACCAGAAGTCATTAAACTCATCTAACGAAGTCACCAGTACATTGGCTGTTAGCACGTCTTCGTACATCATCGTTAACCAGAAGTCATTAATCTCATCTGACGAAGTCACCAGGACATTGACAGTCAGCACGTCTTCGTACATCATCGTTAACCAGAAGTCATTAATCTCATCTGACGAAGTCACCAGGACATTGACAGTCAGCACGTCTTCGTACAGTCATAGTTAACCAGAAGTCATTAAACTCATCTAACGAAGTCACCAGGACATTGACAGTCAGCACGTCTTCGTACATCATCGTTAACCAGAAGTCATTAATCTCATCTGACGAAGTCACCAGGACATTGACAGTCAGCACGTCTTCGTACAGTCATCGTTAACCAGAAGTCATTAAACTCATCTAACGAAGTCACCAGTACATTGGCTGTTAGCACGTCTTCGTACAGTCATCGTAAACCAGAAGTCATTAATCTCATCTGACGAAGTCACCAGGACATTGACAGTCAGCACGTCTTCGTACAGTCATCGTTAACCAGAAGTCATTAAACTCATCTAACGAAGTCACCAGGACATTGACAGTCAGCACGTCTTCGTACAGTCATCGTTAACCAGAAGTCATTAATCTCATCTGACGAAGTCACCAGGACATTGACAGTCAGCACGTCTTCGTACAGTCATCGTTAACCAGAAGTCATTAAACTCATCTAACGAAGTCACCAGTACATTGGCTGTTAGCACGTCTTCGTACAGTCATCGTAAACCAGAAGTCATTAATCTCATCTGACGAAGTCACCAGGACATTGACAGTCAGCACGTCTTCGTACAGTCATCGTTAACCAGAAGTCATTAAACTCATCTAACGAAGTCACCAGGACATTGACTGTTAGCACGTCTTCGTACAGTCATAGTTAACCAGAAGTCATTAAACTCATCTGACGAAGTCACCAGGACATTGACAGTCAGCACGTCTTCGTACAGTCATCGTAAACCAGAAGTCATTAATCTCATCTGACGAAGTCACCAGGACATTGACAGTCAGCACGTCTTCGTACAGTCATAGTTAACCAGAAGTCATTAAACTCATCTGACGAAGTCACCAGGACATTGACAGTCAGCACGTCTTCGTACAGTCATCGTAAACCAGAAGTCATTAAACTCATCTAACGAAGTCACCAGGACATTGACAGTCAGCACGTCTTCGTACAGTCATCGTAAACCAGAAGTCATTAAACTCATCTAACGAAGTCACCAGGACATTGACAGTCAGCACGTCTTCGTACAGTCATCGTTAACCAGAAGTCATTAAACTCATCTAACGAAGTCACCAGGACATTGGCTGTTAGCACGTCTTCGTACAGTCATAGTTAACCAGAAGTCATTAAACTCATCTAACGAAGTCACCAGGACATTGACTGTTAGCACGTCTTCGTACAGTCATCGTTAACCAGAAGTCATTAAACTCATCTAACGAAGTCACCAGGACATTGACTGTCAGCACGTCTTTGTACATCATCGTTAACCAGAAGTCATTAAACTCATCTAACGAAGTCACCAGGACATTGACTGTTAGCACGTCTTCGTACAGTCATCGTTAACCAGAAGTCATTAAACTCATCTAACGAAGTCACCAGTACATTGGCTGTTAGCACGTCTTCGTACAGTCATCGTTAACCAGAAGTCATTAATCTCATCTGACGAAGTCACCAGGACATTGGCTGTTAGCACGTCTTCGTACAGTCATCGTTAACCAGAAGTCATTAATCTCATCTGACGAAGTCACCAGGATATTCACAATTAGGAGGTTTTAATCTATTGACCAGAAATTGTTCATGTAATCTGCAAACATTCCGTTTTCTATATTTATTTTTCGCTTACAATTTGATATTTGTCCTATGGATCATTTCAATATATATCTAATAAAACTTGGTTTTTTTATTCGCAATAAAACATGCTGGCTTAGGTTTAACCTTTATTATTTCAGTTTTTAGAATAGAGAAATTTATAAAGTCGTTTAAGATATTAGTCTACTGGTGATATTGTACAATTAAACTGATCTTCTGCACATGACGTACCAGAAGCTTGGTCTACGGGACATGATGTACCAGAAGCTTGGTCTACGGGACATGATGTACCAGAAGCTTGGTCAACTTGACATGATATATCAGAAGCTTGGTTTACTGGGTACAATGTACTAATAAATTGATCTAATAAAGTGATGTACCAGAAGCTTGGTCTACTGGATATGATGTACCAGAAACTTGGTTTACTCAATATAATGTACCAGAAACTTGGTCTGTTGGACATGATGTACTAGAAACTTGGTTTGCTCGAAATATTATACCAATATTTGATTTACTGGACACGCTGTAACAGAAACTTTGTCTAATGGACATACTGTACCAATAAATTGATCTATTCCGTGATGAATAGAAACACACTTGGAATAAAAACGGCTGGTATGGGTATTAAAACTTCGATTAAAATAAAGCAGAGAACAAGGTCGTCTTCAGATTAACAAAGAAAGTTTGCAGCGGTCAGTTGACTTGTTAGATTTTCCTCTTTGTACTGTAATTACTTGATTTCACGGTCAGTTATATCTTCCATTCATTTCGGACATTTTCAACAATCAGATATCAACAATCGAAAGTTATTAATTCGACTTTTCTCCATAATTTGCAAAAAATACCAATTAATGAAGTAAAACAGCTAAACCTGTTATACAACAACAGACAAGTATCGTTACACGCATGAGCTCTTAACCCTAATATTATCCTTTCTTTTCTTCGGACATCTTGAAAACAAATCGTGTTATTAGTCTGACTTCATGTTATGGACGTATGTAATACAGTAGACAGATATTAATGCTACTCCACCCTCGTTATTATAGGGAATTATAGGTAAATTATACGTTGTAGTACAACTATTGACAAATTACCTGGTGAAGCAGAGAGTTCTCAGATAAACAGCCAATTACAAAGTAATTGGAATAAAAAGTTGCACACCATTTCCCTGCATGAATTCAAACTTGGTCATAATACATCACAAACAGTTTACAATATCAACCAAGCATGTGGTGAAGGAACCATCTCTGAACGAGCAATACGGCGTTGGTTCCAAAAGTTTCGTAATGGAGTTGCGAGTCTTGAAGATAAATAGGACGTCCTTCTGTTGTAGAAAATGACCAAATGGGAACATTAGTGGAAAGAAACCCGCTTCAAACTGTTCGAGAAATGTCACATGAATTGGATGTTGGTATTTCCATAATTCTGGATCATCTGTAGCAAACTGGAAAAGTGAAAAACCTCCGTAAGTGAGTTTCACACGAACTCAGTGAAAAACTATCGTTTTGAACTGTGCTGATTTTGTGAAACAGGAATACCCATTTCTTGATCGAATTGTTACTTGTAACTAAAAGTGGGCTGTTTACAATAACAAAAAGCAGTGGCTTTATCGTGAAGGATCCAAAACACTTCCCAAAGCAAAAGTTGCACAAACAGAAGATTATGGGCACTGTATGATGGTCTGCAGCCGGTATTATCAATTACAGCTTGCTCAAACAGAAGATTATGGGCACTGTATGATGGTCTGTAGCCGGTATTATCAATTACAGCTTGCTCAAACAGAAGATTATGGGCACTGTATGATGCTCTGTAGCCGGTATTATCAATTACAGCTTGCTCAAACAGAAGATTATGGGCACTGTATGATGCTCTGTAGCCGGTATTATCAATTACAGCTTGCACAAACAGAAGATTATGGGCACTGTATGATGCTCTGTAGCCGGTATTATCAATTACAGCTTGCTCAACCAGAAGATTATGGGCACTGCATGATGGTCTGCAGCCGGTATTATCAATTACAGCTTGCACAAACAGAAGATTATGGGCACTGTATGATGCTCTGTAGCCGGTATTATCAATTACAGCTTGCTCAACCAGAAGATTATGGGCACTGTATGATGCTCTGTAGCCGGTATTATCAATTACAGCTTGCTCAAACAGAAGATTATGGGCACTGTATGATGCTCTGTAGCCGGTATTATCAATTACAGCTTGCTCAACCAGAAGATTATGGGCACTGTATGATGGTCTGCAGCCGGTATTATCAATTACAGCTTGCACAAACAGAAGATTATGGGCACTGTATGATGGTCTGCAGCCGGTATTATCAATTACAGCTCGCTCAACCAGAAGATTATGGGCACTGTATGATGCTCTGTAGCCGGTATTATCAATTACAGCTTGCTCAAACAGAAGATTATGGGCACTGTATGATGGTCTGCAGCCGGTATTATCAATTACAGCTTGCTCAAACAGAAGATTATGGACACTGTATGATGGTCTGTAGCCGGTATTATCAATTACAGCTTGCACAAACAGAAGATTATGGGCACTGTATGATGGTCTGCAGCCGGTATTATCAATTACAGCTTGCTCAAACAGAAGATTATGGATACTGTATGATGGTCTGCAGCCGGTATTATCAATTTACAGCTTTCTCAAACAGAAGATTATGGGCACTGTATGATGGTCTGCAGCCGGTATTATCAATTACAGCTTGCTCAAACAGAAGATTATGGACACTGTATGATGCTGTGTAGCCGGTATTATCAATTACAGCTTGCTCAAACAGAAGATTATGGACACTGTATGATGGTCTGCAGCCGGTATTATCAATTACAGCTTGCACAAACAGAAGATTATGGACACTGTATGATGCTCTGTAGCCGGTATTATCAATTACAGCTTGCTCAAACAGAAGATTATGGACACTGTATGATGGTCTGCAGCCGGTATTATCAATTTACAGTTTGCTCAACCAGAATATTATGGGCACTGTACGATGGTCTGAAGCCGGTATTATCAATTACAGCTTGCTCATCAGGGGCAGAATATCATTATGGTGGTTTACTGTCAATAATTGGAAGACATTCACAAACAGTTACGTATAAAACTACCAGCTTTACTCAAACAAAGAGAACCAATCTCACTTCATTATAATGATCTCCAACATCTTGTTCAAATGGCACTCCAGAATATGAATGAATTGAGTTAAAAAACATTAAGTCACTCTCCAGTGGATGACTTTAAAGAATTTTTTATTTCTAGACTTCACAGTTTTAACGTCATGGCAAAAATAATATTGTTTCCCATTGTAAAAGTGTGTAGATTCACTGAGTTACTGTTTTTATTTGAAAAGTTGTTTTTCTTATTAAATTTAACATGTTAATTATTTTCAAACAACCTAATAAAATGTTGAATAAAACGAATTATTTTTAATAAAATATTCGCTAGACGAAACGACTGAATTTATTAAAATAAAGTAAAATGTAGACATCTGGCAGAAAATAATAAATTTGTATTTACATATGATAAATAATATATATAATATAATAAATTTATATATGTATATAATAAATAATATATATAATATAATAACAAAAATAAATTTATATATATATACATACATTTATTATTTTATTTATTTACTACAACATTAATAAAACTGGCAACTCGAAAACTGGCTCGTATATGCCAAACATGCTCGCCCTTTCAGCCGTGGGAGCGTTATAATGTGACCATCAATCCCACTATTCGTTGGTAAAAGAGTAGTCCATGAGTTGGCTGTGGGTGGCGATGACTAGCTGCCTTCCCTCTAGTCTTACACTGCTAAATTAGGGACGGCTAACACAGATAGCCCTCGAGTAGCTTTATGCAAAATTGCAAAACAAACAAAGACTCATATACTAAGGTGTTAATGTTTTAGTTTATTATGGTATGTATGATCATTAGTTATGTGTGTTACTAAAGTTTTAGTTTATTATGGTATTTATAAGCATTAGTTATGTTTGTTACTAAAGTTTCAGTTTATTATGGTATTTATAATCATTAGTTATGTGTGTTACTAAAGTTTTAGTCTATTATGGTATTTATGATCATTAGTTATGTGTGTTACTAAAGTTTTAGTTTATTATGGTATTTATGATCATTAGTTATGTGTGTTACTAAAGTTTTAGTTTATTATGGTATTTATGATCATTAGTTGTGTGTGTTACTAAAGTTTTAGTTTATTGTGGTATTTATGATCATTAGTTGTGTGTGTTACTAAAGTTTTAGTTTATTGAGGTATTTATGATCATTAGTTATGTGTGTTATTAAAGTTTTAGTTTATTATGGTATTTATGATCATTAGTTATGTGTGTTACTAAAGTTTTAGTTTATTATGGTATTTATGATCATTAGTTATGTGTGTTACTAAAGTTTTAGTTTATTGAGGTATTTATGATCATTAGTTATGTGTGTTATTAAAGTTTTAGTTTATTATGGTATTTATGATCATTAGTTATGTGTGTTACTAAAGTTTTAGTTTATTATGGTATTTATGATCATTAGTTATGTGTGTTACTAAAGTTTTAGTTTATTGAGGTATTTATGATCATTAGTTATGTGTGTTACTAAAGTTTTAGTTTATTAAGGTATTTATGATCATTAGTTATGTGTGTTATTAAAGTTTTAGTTTATTATGGTATTTATGATCATTAGTTATGTGTGTTACTAAAGTTTTAGTTTATTATGGTATTTATGATCATTAGTTATGTGTGTTACTAAAGTTTTAGTTTATTATGGTATTTATGATCATCAGTTATGTGTGATACTAAAATTTTAGTTTATTATGGTATTTATGATCATTAGTTATGTGTTACTAAAATTTTTGTTTATTATGGTGTTTATAATCATTAGTTATGTGTGTTACTAAAGTTTTAGTTTATTATGGTATTTATGATCATTAGTTATGTGTGTTACTAAAGTTTTAGTTTATTATGGTATTTATGATCATTAGTTATGTGTGATACTAAAATTTTTGTTTATTATGGTGTTTATAATCATTAGTTATGTGTGTTACTAAAGTTTTAGTTTATTATGGTATTTATGATCATTAGTTATGTGTGATACTAAAGTTTTAGTTTATTATGGTATTTATGATCATTAGTTATGTGTTACTAAAATTTTTGTTTATTATGGTGTTTATAATCACTAGTTATGTGTGTTACTAAAGTTTTAGTTTATTATGGTATTTATGATCATTAGTTATGTGTGTTACTAAAGTTTTAGTTTATTATGGTATTTATGATCATTAGTTATGTGTGATACTAAAGTTTTAGTTTATTATGGTATTTATGATCATTAATTATGTGTTACTAAAATTTTTGTTTATTATGGTATTTATGATCATTAGTTATGTGTGTTACTAAAATTTTTGTTTATTATGGTGTTTATAATCATTAGTTATGTGTGTTACTAAAGTTTTAGTTTATTATGGTATTTATGATCATTAGTTATGTGTTACTAAAATTTTTGTTTATTATGGTGTTTATAATCATTAGTTATGTGTGTTACTAAAGTTTTAGTTTATTATGGTATTTATGATCATTAGTTATGTGTGTTACTAAAGTTTTAGTTTGTTATGGTATTTATGATCATTAGTTATGTGTGATACTAAAGTTTTAGTTTATTATGGTATTTATGATCATTAGTTATGTGTGATACTAAAGTTTTAGTTTATTATGGTATTTATGATCATTAATTATGTGTTACTAAAATTTTTGTTTATTATGGTATTTATGATCATTAGTTATGTGTGTTACTAAAATTTTTGTTTATTATGGTGTTTATAATCATTAGTTATGTGTGTTACTAAAGTTTTAGTTTATTATGGTATTTATGATCATTAGTTATGTGTTACTAAAATTTTTGTTTATTATGGTGTTTATAATCATTGGTTATGTGTGTTACTAAAGTTTTAGTTTATTATGGTATTTATGATCATTAGTTATGTGTGTTACTAAAGTTTTAGTTTATTATGGTATTTATGATCATTAGTTATGTGTGATACTAAAGTTTTAGTTTATTATGGTATTTATGATCATTAGTTATGTGTGTTACTAAAATTTTTGTTTATTATGGTGTTTATAATCATTAGTTATGTGTGTTACTAAAGTTTTAGTTTATTATGGTATTCATGATCATAAGTTATGTGTGTTACTAAAGCTTTAGTTTATTATGGTATTTATGATCATTTATATGCAAAAACGGCTCGTTTGGGTTGAGAAAATATTTTACATAGAAGAGCGAACAACGTTTCGACCTTCTTCGGTCATCGTCAGGTTCACAAAGAAAGAGGTAACTGACCGGAAGCTGACCACATGTTTGAAAGGGGTTGTGTAACTGTGTGTCGAAATGTAGAGGGCGTTATTAGATGTTTAAAAATATAATTTTATTTATTTTATTATATTAATATAGGTATAAAGGCGTTCCTTTATATTGGTTTATTTTGGGTTTAAGTTGTTGTATAAGTAAGGCTTCTTTAATTTTGCGTTTGTTTATGTTTGTTTCTTTTTTTAGTATTTGAGTGTTTTCTATGGTTATGTTGTGTTTATTTGACTTGCAGTGTTCGAAAACGTGTGAAGGTGACTTTTTATGTTCTTTGAATCTGGTTTCCATTTTTCTACTTGTTTCTCCAATATAGAAGTCGTGGCAGTTATCACATTGTATTTTATAAACAATGTTGGTGTGGTGTTTGTCAGTGTAGTTTTTACATAGTATAGACCTCAGTTTTGTGCCGGGTTTTTGAATAAATTTGGTATCAACTGGAATGTCATATTTTGTTACTAATTTTTGCCAAATGTTGGTTATTTGTTTGCTGATGTCAGGAATGTATGGTATACAGCAGTATATAGTTTCGTGGTTTTTTAATTCGTGAGCTGTATTTACATTAGTTGGTTGATTTTGCTTTTTGTCTAGGTGTGTGCGTATAATGTTTTCTACGGTTTGTGGAGGAAACTTATTGATGGTGATGAAGTATTGTTTTATTTTGTCTAATTCATCGTTAATTTTATCTGGTGAGCATAGTTTTATGGCTGTGTTTATTTTGTTTTCTTAGTATGTTGAGTTTTTGTTTTGTTTCATGTGCTGAGTACAAAGGAACGTATAGTCCAGTGTGGGTGATTTTTCGGTGGATTTCTGTTTTGAATTGTGTGTCAGTTCTTGTAATTTTGAGGTTAAGAAATGATATTTGATTGCTTTCTTCCTGTTCACATGTGAAGTTAATGTTGGGATGTATAGAGTTAATGTGATTGAAAAATTAAGTATGTGTTCTGTAGATTTGAATCCCAAACCGTGTCATCTACATATCTGTACCAGTATAGTGGTGGATGTAATGCTGTGTTAATTGCTTGTGTTTCAACTTGTGTCATAAAAATATTGGCTAGAACTGGTGATACTGAGTTGCCCATGCTTAGGCCATTTGTTTGTATGTAGTTTTGGTTGTTGAACATGAAGTTTGTCTTTATCGTGGTGAATTCTATAAGGGTTGCTAACTGGTTACTGGGATTTTCTATAGTTGGGTTAGGGTCTCGGATATAGAGTTCTAAGGCTATCTTGCAGGCTTCAGTGGTTGGAACTTCTGTAAAGAGGGATATAACATCGGAACTGGCCATTAAGGCTTTATGATTAAGTTGATTTAGAATAGACTTGAAATTAAAAGAGTCTTTGATGAATGAGCTGGGTGATGTTACATATTTGGAGAATGCCCATGCTATGTATTTACCAAGATTGTAATTAAACGATTCATATGTGGACATTATTGGTCGTAATGGACAATCTGGTTTATGAGGTTTGGGGATGCCGTATATTTGCGGTGTGCGTGAGTCGGTTTTACGTAGGTAGGAATAAAGTGTTTGTGAAATTGTGTTGGCTTTTTTCATTTGTAGTAGTAATTTGTTCAGTTGTGTCTCGTGTGCCTTTGTTGGATTTGTGTGTATTGGTTTAAATTTATTCGTGTCTGATAGGATGTTATTCATTTTTTGTGTGTATTCATTCGTGTTCATTATGACTATAGCGTTACCTTTATCTGCTTTTAGAATTTTTATGTTTTTTTGTCTTGTTTTAGGTTTTAATGGAATTAATGTCTCTTTTGTAAGGTTGTTTTTAGTTTTCTGTTTTATGAAATTATGTTGATGGTTGTGTGAGAAAATTCTTTGAAAAATCGTTTAAGATGTTGTTTTTAGGTGTTTCTGGAAAATATAAATTTGTAATTTTACCTGGGAAGTTTGGCTGTTGGATGTCAATAAAATTATCTAAGTTGTCTTCTTTCTGTTGGTTGTGTTTGGTTGTTTCCTTGTTTTTCTTCTCTGTAGAAAGTATCACAAGTCTCCTGGCTAGGTCTTCTAAACATGTTTTGATTTCTATGGTTGGAATGTACCTAGGTGCTATTGCGAAGTTGCGTCCTTTGTTAAGTAGTTGTTTCTCGTCTGTGTTTAATTGACGGTCGGATCTGTTAATTATGAGGTTAGTCAACGGTTTGTCGTTTTGGTGTCTTTTCTGTTGTTTGCATCTTAGTTTTTCTAGTTTTTTGTTGTGGCAGATTTTTTTGTCTCTGTCGTTCTTAGTATTGATTTGGTTTATGTTTCGTTGTATAAGTCCGTAAATTTCTGGTTTAATGCAGTATGCCAGTTGATGGTCTAGATTCATTTTTTGTTTTTGTAAGTCATGTAGTTCTTTGTATTTTGTGTTCAACATGGCTTTAAGTAGTTTTTTCTGTAACTCAACATACTAAGAAACCAAATAAACACAGCCATAAAACTATGCTCACCAGATAAAATTAACGATGAATTAGACAAAATAAAACAATACTTCATCAACATCAATAAGTTTCTCCACAAACCGTAGAAAACATTATACGCAACACACCTAGACAGAAAGCAAAATCAACCAACTAAAGTAAATACAGCTCACGAATCAAAAAAACCACGAAACCATATACTGCTGTATACCATATATTCCTGACATCAGCAAACAAATAACCAACATTTGGCAAAAATTAGTAACAAAATATGACATTCCAGTTAATACCAAATTTATTCAAAAACCCGGCACAAAACTGAGGTCTATACTATGTAAAAACTACACTAACAAACACCACACCAACATTATTTATAAAATACAATGTGATAACTGCCACGACTTCTATATTGGAGAAACAAGTAGAAAAATGGAAACCAGATTCAAAGAACATAAAAAGTCACCTTCACACGTTTTCGAACACTGCAAGTCAAATAAACAGAACATAACCATAGAAAACACTCAAATACTAAATAAAGAAACAAACATAAACAAACGCAAAATTAAAGAAGCCTTACTTATACAACAACTTAAACCCAAAATAAACCAATATAAAGGAACGCCTTTATACCTATATTAATATAATAAAATAAATAAAATTATATTTTTAAACATCTAATAACGCCCTCTACATTTCGACACACAGTTACACAACCCCTTTCAAACATGTGGTCAGCTTCCGGTCAGTTACCTCTTTCTTTGTGAACCTGACGATGACCAAAGAAGGTCGAAACGTTGTTCGCTCTTCTACGTAAAATATTTTCTCAACCCAAACGAGCCGTTTTTGCATATAAATTTCTCAACAAGTGGGTTTCTCGACATCACTGATTATTTAAGATCATTCATTAGTTATGTGTGTTATTAAAGTTTTAGTTTATTATGGTATTTATGATCATTAGTTATGTGTGTTACTAAAGTTTTAGTTTATTATGGTATTTATGATCATTAGTTATGTGTGTTACTAAAGTTCTAGTTTATTAATGTATTCATGATCATTAGTTATGTGTGTTACTAAAGTTTTAGTCTATTATGGTATTTATGATCATTAGTTATGTGTGTTACTAAAGTTTCAGTTTATTATGGTGTTTATAATCATTAGTTATGTGTGTTACTAAAGTTTTAGTTTATTAAGGTATTTATGATCATTAGTTATGTGTGTTATTAAAGTTTTAGTTTATTATGGTATTTATGATCATCAGTTATGTGTGTTACTAAAGTTTCAGTTTATTGAGGTATTTATGATCATTAGTTATGTGTGTTACTAAAGTTTTAGTTTATTATGGTATTTATGATCATTAGTTATGTGTGTTACTAAAGTTTTAGTTTATTAAGATATTTATGATCATTAGTTATTTGTGTTATTAAAGCTTTAGATTAGTAAGGTGTTTATTAGCAATAACAAAGTACGTTAGTGACTGGAGGCTGAAGGTATTGTAATATCTAGAAAAAAAAGATTATGTAGTTAGTATTTATTTCTATGGCCTGGCATGGCTAAGCGCGTAAGGCGTGCGACTTGTATGTAATCCGAGGGTCGCGGGTTCGCGCCCGCGTCGCGCTAAACATGCTCGCCCTCCTATCGTGGGGGTGTATAATGTGACGGTCAATCCCAATATTCGTTGGTAAAGAGTAGCCCAAGAGTTGGAGGTGGGTGGTGATGACTATCTGCCTTCTTACACTGCTAAATTAGGGACGGCTAGCAAAGATAGTCCTCGAGTAGCTTTGTGCGAAATTCCAAAACAAACAGTATTTATTCCCGGCAGGGCCACGTGGTTAAGGCACTCATCTCACGTTCTGAGGGTCGCGTATTCTGTAATATGCTACCCTAGTTTATGTAGTTAGTATTTATTCCCGGCAGGGCCACGTGGTTAAGGCGCTCGTCTTACGTTCTGGTGGTCGCGTATTCTGTAATATGAAACCCTAGTTTCTATAATTAGTATTTATTCCCGGCAGGGCCATGTGGTTAAGGCACTCGTCTTACGTTTTGAGGGTCGCGTGTTCGAATCCTTCTCCCTGCCATTTCAGCCATGTGGGCGTCATAATGTACGGTCAATCCTATTATTCGTTGGTAAAAGAGTTGACAGTTAGTAATTACGACAAAGTGACTTCTCTCTATTCTTTCACTGGTAAATGTGGGAAGCAGTGCAGTTAGCCCTCCTGTTGTTTTGCGCGAAAATCAAAACAAAACAAACCATTTATTATTTCATGATTGTAGCTTTTGTTTCCTTCTCTTACAACAAACGGAACGTAGTTAATGTTTCACGATCATTGAGAAATGTATGTTCGAAAATCTGTTTAGCATTCCATTAGGTTTAAGGCTTAGGTACATGCGATCAAAACAATTGTGATACTAGGTTTTCTTACTCGGGTATTAATATTACGATTCTTACGGATGGGGCCAGCAGAAGCTCTGAAGTATTATTGTGTGAAAGGATGGAGTTCGATCCATGAAGAAGACACAGCGTAGATACTTGTTGTGCAAAGCTATGTGAGATTTCAAACATAATCTGGATACATTGTAGATAGCTGTTGTGTGAAGTTATGTGAGATTTCGATCATAATCTGGACACAATGTAGATAGCTGTTGGGTATAGCTGTTTAGATTTCAATCATGAACTGGACACAGTGTAGATAGCTGTTGTGTGAAGTTATGTGAGATTTTGATAATAAACTGGACACAGTGTAGATAGCTGTTGTGTAAAGCTATGTGAGATTTCGATCATAATAGCTGTTGGACACATAAACTGTGTAGATAGCTGTTGTGAAGCTATGTGAGATTTCGATCATAATCTGGACACAATGTAGATAGCTGTTGTGTAAAGCTATGTGAGATTTTGATTATAAACTGGACACAGTGTGATTTTGAGATTTTGATCATGAACTGGACACAGTGTAGATAGCTGTTGTGTAAAGCTATGTGAGATTTTGATTATAAACTGGACACAGTGTAGATAGCTGTTGTGTAAAGCTATGTGAGATTTTGATTATAAACTGGACACAGTGTAGATAGCTGTTGTGTAAAGCTATGTGAGATTTTGATTATAAACTGGACACAGTGTAAATAGCTGTTGTGTGAAGCTATGTGAGATTTTGATTATAAACTGGACACAGTGTAGATAGCTGTTGTGTAAAGCTATGTGAGATTTCGATCATAAACTGGACACAGTGTAGATAGCTGTTGTGTGAAGATCTATGTGAGATTTTGATTATAAACTGGACACAGTGTAGATAGCTGTTGTGTAAAGCTATGTGAGATTTTGATTATAAACTGGACACAGTGTAGATAGCTGTTGTGTAAAGCTATGTGAGATTTTGATTATAAACTGGACACAGTGTAGATAGCTGTTGTGTGAAGCTATGTGAGATTTTGATTATAAACTGGACACAGTGTAGATAGCTGTTGTGTAAAGCTATGTGAGATTTTGATTATAAACTGGACACAGTGTAGATAGCTGTTGTGTAAAGCTATGTGAGATTTTGATTATAAACTGGACACAGTGTAGATAGCTGTTGTGTGAAGCTATGTGAGATTTTGATTATAAACTGGACACAGTGTAGATAGCTGTTGTGTAAAGCTATGTGAGATTTTGATCATAAACTGGACACAGTGTAGATAGCTGTTGTGTGAAGCTATGTGAGATTTTGATTATAAACTGGACACAGTGTAGATAGCTGTTGTGTGAAGCTATGTGAGATTTTGATTATAAACTGGACACAGTGTAGATAGCTGTTGTGTATAGCTGTTTAAATATCAATCATAAACTGGACACAGTGTAAATAGCTGTTGTGTAAAGCTATGTGAGATTTTTTGATTATAAACTGGACACAGTGTAGATAGCTGTTGTGTAAAGCTATGTGATATTTTGATTATAAACTGGACACAGTGTAGATAGCTGTTGTGTAAAGCTATGTGAGATTTTGATCATAAACTGGACACAGTGTAGATAGCTGTTGTGTAAAGCTATGTGAGATTTTGATTATAAACTGGACACAGTGTAAATAGCTGTTGTGTGAAGCTATGTGAGATTTTGATTAAACTGGACACAGTGTATAGCTGTTGTGTAAAGCTAAGATTTTGATTATAAACTGGACACAGTGTGTGAGATTTTGATTTTAAACTGGACACAGTGTAGATAGCTGTTGTGTAAAGCTATGTGAGATTTTGATTATAAACTGGACACAGTGTAAATAGCTGTTGTGTAAAGCTATGTGAGATTTTGATTATAAACTGGACACAGTGTAAATAGCTGTTGTGTGAAGCTATGTGAGATTTTGATTATAAACTGGACACAGTGTAAATAGCTGTTGTGTGAAGCTATGTGAGATTTTGATTATAAACTGGACACAGTGAAGATAGCTGTTGTGTATAGCTGTTGTGTGAAGATGTGAGATTTTGATTATAAACTGGACACAGTGTAGATAGCTGTTGTGTGAAGCTATGTGAGATTTTGATTATAAACTGGACACAGTGTAGATAGCTGTTGTGTAAAGCTATGTGAGATTTTGATTATAAACTGGACACAGTGTAGATAGCTGTTGTGTGAAGCTATGTGAGATTTTGATTATAAACTGGACACAGTGTAGATAGCTGTTGTGTGGAAGCTATGTGAGATTTTGATTATAAACTGGACACAGTGTAGATAGCTGTTGTGTGAAGCTATGTGAGATTTTGATTATAAACTGGACACAGTGTAAATAGCTGTTGTGTGAAGCTATGTGAGATTTTGATTATAAACTGGACACAGTGTAGATAGCTGTTGTGTGAAGCTATGTGAGATTTTGATCATAAACTGGACACAGTGTAGATAGCTGTTGTGTAAGATTGTCTGTTGTGTGAAGCTATGTGAGATTTTGATTAAACTGGACACAGTGTAGATAGCTGTTGTGTAAAGCTATGTGAGATTTTGATTATAAACTGGACACAGTGTAGATAGCTGTTGTGTAAAGCTATGTGAGATTTTGATCATAAACTGGACACAGTGTAGATAGCTGTTGTGTAAAGCTATGTGAGATTTTGATCATAAACTGGACACAGTGTAGATAGCTGTTGTGTAAAGCTATGTGAGATTTTGATTATAAACTGGACACAGTGTAGATAGCTGTTGTGTAAAGCTATGTGAGATTTTGATTATAAACTGGACACAGTGTAGATAGCTGTTGTGTAAAGCTATGTGAGATTTTGATTATAAACTGGACACAGTGTAAATAGCTGTTGTGTAAAGCTATGTGAGATTTTGATTATAAACTGGACACAGTGTAGATAGCTGTTGTGTGAAGTTATGTGAGATTTTGATTATAAACTGGACACAGTGTAAATAGCTGTTGTGTAAACCTATGTGAGATTTTGATTGTAAACTAGACACAGTGTAAATAGCTGTTGTGTAAACTATGTGAGATTTTTTATAAACTGGACACAGTGTAAATAGCTGTTGTGTAAAGCTATGTGAGATTTTGATTATAAACTGGACACAGTGTAAATAGCTGTTGTGTGAAGCTATGTGAGATTTTGATTATAAACTGGACACAGTGTAAATAGCTGTTGTGTGAAGCTATGTGAGATTTTGATTATAAACTGGACACAGTGTAGATAGCTGTTGTGTGAAGCTATGTGAGATTTTGATTATAAACTGGACACAGTGAATATAGCTGTTGTGTATATCTGTTTAGATTTCAATCATAAACTGGACACAGTGTAAATAGCTGTTGTGTGAAGCTATGTGAGATTTTGATTATAAACTGGACACAGTGTAAATAGCTGTTGTGTGAAGCTATGTGAGATTTTGATTATAAACTGGACACAGTGTAGATAGCTGTTGTGTGAAGCTATGTGAGATTTTGATTATAAACTGGACACAGTGTAGATAGCTGTTGTGTGAAGCTATGTGAGATTTTGATTATAAACTGGACACAGTGTAGATAGCTGTTGTGTGAAGCTATGTGAGATTTTGATTATAAACTGGACACAGTGTAGATAGCTGTTGTGTAAAGCTATGTGAGATTTTGATTATAAACTGGACACAGTGTAGATAGCTGTTGTGTAAAGCTATGTGAGATTTTGATTATAAACTGGACACAGTGTAGATAGCTGTTGTGTGAAGCTATGTGAGATTTTGATTATAAACTGGACACAGTGTAGATAGCTGTTGTGTAAAGCTATGTGAGATTTTGATTATAAACTGGACACAGTGTAGATAGCTGTTGTGTGAGCTATATGAGATTTTGATTTTGATAAACTGGACACAGTGTAGATAGCTGTTGTGTAAAGCTATGTGAGATTTTGATTATAAACTGGACACAGTGTAGATAGCTGTTGTGTAAAGCTATGTGAGATTTTGATTATAAACTGGACACAGTGTAGATAGCTGTTGTGTGAAACTATGTGAGATTTTGATTATAAACTGGACACAGTGTAGATAGCTGTTGTGTAAAGCTATGTGAGATTTTGATTATAAACTGGACACAGTGTAAATAGCTGTTGTGTGAAGCTATGTGAGATTTTGATTATAAACTGGACACAGTGTAAATAGCTGTTGTGTGAAGCTATGTGAGATTTTGATTATAAACTGGACACAGTGTAAATAGCTGTTGTGTAAAGCTATGTGAGATTTTGATTATAAACTGGACACAGTGTAAATAGCTGTGAGATGTTGATTATAAACTGGACACAGTGTAGAAGCTATGTGAGATTTTTGATTATAAACTGGACACAGTGTAAATAGCTGTTGTGTAAAGCTATGTGAGATTTTGATTATAAACTGGACACAGTGTAAATAGCTGTTGTGTGAAGCTATGTGAGATTTTGATTATAAACTGGACACAGTGTAGATAGCTGTTGTGTGAAGCTATGTGAGATTTTGATTATAAACTGGACACAGTGTAAATAGCTGTTGTGTGAAGCTATGTGAGATTTTGATTATAAACTGGACACAGTGTAGATAGCTGTTGTGTGAAGCTATGTGAGATTTTGATTATAAACTGGACACAGTGTAGATAGCTGTTGTGTAAAGCTATGTGAGATTTTGATTATAAACTGGACACAGTGTAGATAGCTGTTGTGTGTGAAGCTATGTGAGATTTTGATCATAAACTGGACACAGTGTAGATAGCTGTTGTGTAAAGCTATGTGAGATTTTGATTATAAACTGGACACAGTGTAGATAGCTGTTGTGTAAAGCTATGTGAGATTTTGATTATAAACTGGACACAGTGTAGATAGCTGTTGTGTGAAGCTATGTGAGATTTTGATTATAAACTGGACACAGTGTAGATAGCTGTTGTGTGAAGCTATGTGAGATTTTGATTATAAACTGGACACAGTGTAGATAGCTGTTGTGTGAAGCTATGTGAGATTTTGATTATAAACTGGACACAGTGTAAATAGCTGTTGTGTAAAGCTATGTGAGATTTTGATTATAAACTGGACACAGTGTAAATAGCTGTTGTGTGTAAAGCTATGTGAGATTTTGATTATAAACTGGACACAGTGTAAATAGCTGTTGTGTGAAGCTATGTGAGATTTTGATTATAAACTGGACACAGTGTAAATAGCTGTTGTGTGAAGCTATGTGAGATTTTGATTATAAACTGGACACAGTGTAGATAGCTGTTGTGTGAAGCTATGTGAGATTTTGATTATAAACTGGACACAGTGTAGATAGCTGTTGTGTGAAGCTATGTGAGATTTTGATTATAAACTGGACACAGTGTAAATAGCTGTTGTGTAAAGCTATGTGAGATTTTGATTATAAACTGGACACAGTGTAAATAGCTGTTGTGTAAAGCTATGTGAGATTTTGATTATAAACTGGACACAGTGTAGATAGCTGTTGTGTAAAGCTATGTGAGATTTTGATTATAAACTGGACACAGTGTAGATAGCTGTTGTGTGAAGCTATGTGAGATTTTGATTATAAACTGGACACAGTGTAGATAGCTGTTGTGTGAAGCTATGTGAGATTTTGATTATAAACTGGACACAGTGTAGATAGCTGTTGTGTGAAGCTATGTGAGATTTTGATTATAAACTGGACACAGTGTAAATAGCTGTTGTGTAAAGCTATGTGAGATTTTGATTATAAACTGGACACAGTGTAGATAGCTGTTGTGTGAAAGCTATGTGAGATTTTGATTATAAACTGGACACAGTGTAGATAGCTGTTGTGTGAAGCTATGTGAGATTTTGATTATAAACTGGACACAGTGTAGATAGCTGTTGTGTGAAGCTATGTGAGATTTTGATTATAAACTGGACACAGTGTAGATAGCTGTTGTGTGAAGCTATGTGAGATTTTGATTATAAACTGGACACAGTGTAGATAGCTGTTGTGTAAAGCTATGTGAGATTTTGATTATAAACTGGACACAGTGTAGATAGCTGTTGTGTGAAGCTATGTGAGATTTTGATTATAAACTGGACACAGTGTAAATAGCTGTTGTGTAAAGCTATGTGAGATTTTGATTATAAACTGGACACAGTGTAGATAGCTGTTGTGTGAAGCTATGTGAGATTTTGATTATAAACTGGACACAGTGTAGATAGCTGTTGTGTGAAGCTATGTGAGATTTTGATTATAAACTGGACACAGTGTAGATAGCTGTTGTGTGAAGCTGGACACAGTGTAATAGCTTGTGTGATGAGATTTTGATTATAAACTGGACACAGTGTAAATAGCTGTTGTGTGAAGCTATGTGAGATTTTGATTATAAACTGGACACAGTGTAAATAGCTGTTGTGTGTAAGCTATGTGAGATTTTGATTATAAACTGGACACAGTGTAAATAGCTGTTGTGTGAAGCTATGTGAGATTTTGATTATAAACTGGACACAGTGTAGATAGCTGTTGTGTGAAGCTATGTGAGATTTTGATTATAAACTGGACACAGTGTAGATAGCTGTTGTGTAAAGCTATGTGAGATTTTGATTATAAACTGGACACAGTGTAGATAGCTGTTGTGTGAAGCTATGTGAGATTTTGATTATAAACTAAACACACTGTAGATAGCTGTTGTGTGAAGCTATGTGAGATTTTGATTATAAACTGGACACAGTGTAGATAGCTGTTGTGTAAAGCTAAGCTATGTGAGATTTTGATTATAAACTGGACACAGTGTAGATAGCTGTTGTGTAAATTTTGCTATGTGAGATTTTGATTATAAACTGGACACAGTGTAGATAGCTGTTGTGTGAAGCTATGTGAGATTTTGATTATAAACTGGACACAGTGTAAATAGCTGTTGTGTGAAGCTATGTGAGATTTTGATTATAAACTGGACACAGTGTAAATAGCTGTTGTGTTTTGAAAGCTATGTGAGATTTTGATTATAAACTGGACACAGTGTAAATAGCTGTTGTGTGAAGCTATGTGAGATTTTGATTATAAACTGGACACAGTGTAAATAGCTGTTGTGTAAAGCTATGTGAGCTTTTGATTATAAACTGGACACAGTGTAGATATAGCTGTTGTGTGTAAGCTATGTGAGATTTTGATTATAAACTGGACACAGTGTAAATAGCTGTTGTGTAAAGCTATGTGAGATTTTGATTATAAACTGGACACAGTGTAAATAGCTGTTGTGTAGATTTTGATGTGAGATTTTGATTATAAACTGGACACAGTGTAAATAGCTGTTGTGTAAAGCTATGTGAGATTTTGATTATAAACTGGACACAGTGTAAATAGCTGTTGTGTGAAGCTATGTGAGATTTTGATTATAAACTGGACACAGTGTAAATAGCTGTTGTGTGAAGCTATGTGAGATTTTGATTATAAACTGGACACAGTGTAAATAGCTGTTGTGTGAAGCTATGTGAGATTTTGATTATAAACTGGACACAGTGTAAATAGCTGTTGTGTAAAGCTATGTGAGATTTTGATTATAAACTGGACACAGTGTAGATAGCTGTTGTGTGAAGCTATGTGAGATTTTGATTATAAACTGGACACAGTGTAAATAGCTGTTGTGTGAAGCTATGTGAGATTTTGATTATAAACTGGACACAGTGTAAATAGCTGTTGTGTGAAGCTATGTGAGATTTTGATTATAAACTGGACACAGTGTAAATAGCTGTTGTGTGAAGCTATGTGAGATTTTGATTATAAACTGGACACAGTGTAAATAGCTTTTGATTGTGTAAAAGCTATGTGAGATTTTGATTATAAACTGGACACAGTGTAAATAGCTGTTGTGTGAAGCTATGTGAGATTTTGATTATAAACTGGACACAGTGTAAATAGCTGTTGTGTGAAGCTATGTGAGATTTTGATTATAAACTGGACACAGTGTAAATAGCTGTTGTGTGAAGCTATGTGAGATTTTGATTATAAACTGGACACAGTGTAAATAGCTGTGAGATGTGTGTAAGCTGTTGTGTATGTGAGATTTTGATTATAAACTGGACACAGTGTAGATAGCTGTTGTGTGAAGCTATGTGAGATTTTGATTATAAACTGGACACAGTGTAAATAGCTAGCTGTATGTGTTTTGATTAAGCACAGTATGTGAGATTTTGATTATAAACTGGACACAGTGTAGAATAGCTGTTGTGTGAAGCTATGTGAGATTTTGATTATAAACTGGACACAGTGTAAATAGCTGTTGTGTGAAGCTATGTGAGATTTTGATTATAAACTGGACACAGTGTAAATAGCTGTTGTGTGAAGCTATGTGAGATTTTGATTATAAACTGGACACAGTGTAAATAGCTGTTGTGTAAAGCTATGTGAGATTTTGATTATAAACTGGACACAGTGTAAATAGCTGTTGTGTGTGAGATTTTGATTATAGCTGTATGTGAGATTTTGATTATAAACTGGACACAGTGTAAATAGCTGTTGTGTGAAGCTATGTGAGATTTTGATTATAAACTGGACACAGTGTAAATAGCTGTTGTGTGAAGCTATGTGAGATTTTGATTATAAACTGGACACAGTGTAAATAGCTGTTGTGTAAAGCTATGTGAGATTTTGATTATAAACTGGACACAGTGTAAATAGCTGTTGTGTGAAGCTATGTGAGATTTTGATTATAAACTGGACACAGTGTAAATAGCTGGACACAGTGTAAATGTGAAGCTATGTGAGATTTTGATTATAAACTGGACACAGTGTAAATAGCTGTTGTGTGAAGCTATGTGAGATTTTGATTATAAACTGGACACAGTGTAAATAGCTGTTGTGTGTAGAAGCTATGTGAGATTTTGATTATAAACTGGACACAGTGTAAATAGCTGTTGTGTAAAGCTATGTGAGATTTTGATTATAAACTGGACACAGTGTAAATAGCTGTTGTGTGAAGCTATGTGAGATTTTGATTATAAACTGGACACAGTGTAAATAGCTGTTGTGTGAAGCTATGTGAGATTTTGATTATAAACTGGACACAGTGTAAATAGCTGTTGTGTGAAGCTATGTGAGATTTTGATTATAAACTGGACACAGTGTAAATAGCTGTTGTGTGAAGCTATGTGAGATTTTGATTATAAACTGGACACAGTGTAGATAGCTGTTGTGTAAAGCTATGTGAGAGATTTTGATTATAAACTGGACACAGTGTATTTTGATTATAGCTGCTGAGATTTTGTGTGTAAAGCTATGTGAGATTTTGATTATAAACTGGACACAGTGTAAATAGCTGTTGTGTGAAGCTATGTGAGATTTTGATTATAAACTGGACACAGTGTAAATAGCTGTTGTGTGAAGCTATGTGAGATTTTGATTATAAACTGGACACAGTGTAGATAGCTGTTGTGTAAAGCTATGTGAGATTTTGATTATAAACTGGACACAGTGTAAATAGCTGTTGTGTGAAAGCTATGTGAGATTTTGATTATAAACTGGACACAGTGTAAATAGCTGTTGTGTGAAGCTATGTGAGATTTTGATTATAAACTGGACACAGTGTAAATAGCTGTGTGTGTGAAGCTATGTGAGATTTTGATTATAAACTGGACACAGTGTAAATAGCTGTTGTGTGAAGCTATGTGAGATTTTGATTATAAACTGGACACAGTGTAAATAGCTGTTGTGTGAAGCTATGTGAGATTTTGATTATAAACTGGACACAGTGTAAATAGCTGTTGTGTAAAGCTATGTGAGATTTTGATTATAAACTGGACACAGTGTAAATAGCTGTTGTGTAAAGCTATGTGAGATTTTGATTATAAACTGGACACAGTGTAAATAGCTGTTGTGTGAAGCTATGTGAGATTTTGATTATAAACTGGACACAGTGTAGATAGCTGTTGTGTAAAGCTATGTGAGATTTTGATTATAAACTGGACACAGTGTAGATAGCTGTTGTGTGAAGCTATGTGAGATTTTGATTATAAACTGGACACAGTGTAGATAGCTGTTGTGTAAAGCTATGTGAGATTTTGATTATAAACTGGACACAGTGTAAATAGCTGTTGTGTGAAGCTATGTGAGATTTTGATTATAAACTGGACACAGTGTAAATAGCTGTTGTGTAAAGCTATGTGAGATTTTGATTATAAACTGGACACAGTGTAAATAGCATTTGTGTAAAGCTATGTGAGATTTTGATTATAAACTGGACACAGTGTAAGCTGTTGTGTGAGCTGTTGTGATTTTGAAGCTATGTGAGATTTTGATTATAAACTGGACACAGTGTAAATAGCTGTTGTGTAAAGCTATGTGAGATTTTGATTATAAACTGGACACAGTGTAAATAGCTGTTGTGTGAAAGCTATGTGAGATTTTGATTATAAACTGGACACAGTGTAAATAGCTGTTGTGTGAAGCTATGTGAGATTTTGATTATAAACTGGACACAGTGTAAATAGCTGTTGTGTGAAGCTATGTGAGATTTTGATTATAAACTGGACACAGTGTAAATAGCATAGCTTTTGATTATAAACTGGACACAGTGTAAATAGTGTGAAGCTATGTGAGATTTTGATTATAAACTGGACACAGTGTAAATAGCTGTTGTGTAAAGCTATGTGAGATTTTGATTATAAACTGGACACAGTGTAAATAGCTGTTGTGTGAAGCTATGTGAGATTTTGATTATAAACTGGACACAGTGTAAATAGCTGTTGTGTAAAGCTATGTGAGATTTTGATTATAAACTGGACACAGTGTAGATAGCTGTTGTGTGAAGCTATGTGAGATTTTGATTATAAACTGGACACAGTGTATAGCTGAGCTATTGAGATTTTGATTATAAACTGGACACAGTGTAAATAGCTGTTGTGTAAAGCTAAGCTATGTGAGATTTTGATTATAAACTGGACACAGTGTAAATAGCTGTTGTGTGAAGCTATGTGAGATTTTGATTATAAACTGGACACAGTGTAAATAGCTGTTGTGTAAAGCTATGTGAGATTTTGATTATAAACTGGACACAGTGTAAATATAGCTGGACACAGTGTAAATAGCTGTTGTGTAAAGCTATGTGAGATTTTGATTATAAACTGGACACAGTGTAAATAGATAGCTGTTGTGTAAAGCTATGTGAGATTTTGATTATAAACTGGACACAGTGTAAATAGCTGTTGTGTAAAGCTATGTGAGATTTTGATTATAAACTGGACACAGTGTAGATAGCTGTTGTGTAAAGCTATGTGAGATTTTGATTATAAACTGGACACAGTGTAAATAGCTGTTGTGTAAAGCTATGTGAGATTTTGATTATAAACTGGACACAGTGTAAATAGCTGTTGTGTAAAGCTATGTGAGATTTTGATTATAAACTGGACACAGTGTAGATAGCTGTTGTGTATGTGAGATTTTGATTATAAACTGGACACAGTGTAAATAGCTGTTGTGTAGCTATTTTTGATTATAAACTGGACACAGTGTAAATAGCTGTTGTGTGAAGCTATGTGAGATTTTGATTATAAACTGGACACAGTGTAGATAGCTGTTGTGTAAAGCTATGTGAGATTTTGATTATAAACTGGACACAGTGTAAATAGCTGTTGTGTGAAGCTATGTGAGATTTTGATTATAAACTGGACACAGTGTAAATAGCTGTTGTGTGAAGCTATGTGAGATTTTGATTATAAACTGGACACAGTGTAGATAGCTGTTGTGTAAAGCTATGTGAGATTTTGATTATAAACTGGACACAGTGTAAATAGCTGTTGTGTAAAGCTATGTGAGATTTTGATTATAAACTGGACACAGTGTAAATAGCTGTTGTGTGAAGCTATGTGAGATTTTGATTATAAACTGGACACAGTGTAAATAGCTGTTGTGTGAAGCTATGTGAGATTTTGATTATAAACTGGACACAGTGTAGATAGCTGTTGTGTAAAGCTATGTGAGATTTTGATTATAAACTGGACACAGTGTAAATAGCTGTTGTGTAAAGCTATGTGAGATTTTGATTATAAACTGGACACAGTGTAAATAGCTAATAGCTGTGAGATTTTGATTGTAAATAGCTGTTGTGTAAGCTATGTGAGATTTTGATTATAAACTGGACACAGTGTAGATAGCTGTTGTGTAAAGCTATGTGAGATTTTGAGATTTTGATTATTATAACTGGACACAGTGTAAATAGCTGTTGTGTGAAGCTATGTGAGATTTTGATTATAAACTGGACACAGTGTAGATAGCTGTTGTGTAAAGCTATGTGAGATTTTGATTATAAACTGGACACAGTGTAAATAGCTGTTGTGTAAAGCTATGTGAGATTTTGATTATAAACTGGACACAGTGTAGATAGCTGTTGTGTAAAGCTATGTGAGATTTTGATTATAAACTGGACACAGTGTAAATAGCTGTTGTGTGAAGCTATGTGAGATTTTGATTATAAACTGGACACAGTGTAGATAGCTGTTGTGTGAAGCTATGTGAGATTTTGATTATAAACTGGACACAGTGTAGATAGCTGTTGTGTAAAGCTATGTGAGATTTTGATTATAAACTGGACACAGTGTAGATAGCTGTTGTGTAAAGCTATGTGAGATTTTGATTATAAACTGGACACAGTGTAGATAGCTGTTGTGTAAAGCTATGTGATATTTTGATTATAAACTGGACACAGTGTAGATAGCTGTTGTGTAAAGCTATGTGAGATTTTGATTATAAACTGGACACAGTGTAGATAGCTGTTGTGTAAAGCTATGTGAGATTTCGATCATAAACTGGACACAGTGTAGATAGC